>NW_009911215.1:681-4134 GCF_000696875.1 Nestor notabilis | reverse complement strand
TTGCGGGGAAGTGAGGGACGGCCTCCCTGGGGAGTGGGATGCGGTGCTGGGAAGCGAGGCAAAGCCTCCCTGGGGTGACTAATGGCAAGGACACAGTGCCCATCTGCATCCGCTGGCTGATGGCAGCATGTGGAATTATTCCTTCCTTCCTTCCCTCCTAGAGAATGGGAGCAGGCTGGAGGTGTCAGCTGGAGAAGCCCCTGGTTTTTGATGTGGTGGGAGCAGGAACAGTCCTGGAGCCATGTGTAACATGGTTCAATGGAACGACCATGGTTCAGTGATGATGGCAGGTTTGGTTGCCTGCTCCTGGCCAAGGCACAGAGGGGTTGACGGTGGTTGCTCCCTGTGCTGCCTCAGGGTTGATGGAGCCTGCAGGGCCCTGAGATGCTCCCAGCAGTGCCTGCATCCCATGGTACCTGCTGCTCCACTGCTGTCTCTGTCTAGGGAGACTTAAGCCACCAGCTAACACCTTTTATGAAGAAACTGATGTAATACCCACAGAGATGTCTCTCTGACATGGACTGCTCAATGCCAAAAGCCAGGTAGCTTGAAAGGAAAAAATCAGCATCAGCTATAGACATGGGAGTCCAGTACAGCCTACTGTTCTGTAGGTCTTACAATTACAGGTCTTCTGGAGAGTCATCCTGCGCGTTCTGAAGGGACCACGACAGCTATCTGCCAGAGCACTTCCCAGGTGGTGACACCTGCAGACCTGCAGCCAGGCTCTTGAGAAGCGTTGGGGTTCATTTCAGATGTTCCTGGTGGTACGGGATCCTTTCTGCTCCTGCTGGAAGTGATGGTGTCTCTTTCAGTGTGTAAAACATTACATTTTGGTCTTGTGGTCTGCAAGCCCATGACTTTTTCTTGGTCGTGCTGCTTTCCAGTGAGCTTGCTGATGCTTTACTAAGGTCTCTGGATGTGCTTTTCATTCTGCTATTGATCAGAGACTATAAATATAGCTGCCTGGATTTCCAGCTATCCATCGAAGTCATCGGGGACTTGCAGGTGGGCAGCACTGCTGCACTACTCAAACATCAAATGATCTACTAAGCCCTAACACACTTTTAACTGGGGACTGGTGCAGTGCAGTACAAATTGGAAATGTCCTTTCAGCATTCCTGTGGAGGTGGCAGGATGTCCTGAGGATGTCTTTAGAGTAGGGCAGATTGGGGTGAAATATGGTCAAGGCCAGGTTGGACACAGGGGTTTGGAGCAACCTGGTCTAGTGGAAGGTGTCCAAGTGTCTAGTGGTTGGAACCAAGTGAGCTTTAAGCTCCCTTCCAACCCAAACTAGTCTGTGATATGATTCTGTGTTAGGACCCTGCAGGTCTCTTTCACAGGCTGATTAGCCCTGGTGAAGGTGTCTTTGTTTGCAGATCTTGGTTATTCCTCAGAGCTGGGGATCTGTGGTACGTGATGGCCAAGAGCAGATTGTTGCTTAGCATAGGGGAGAGCTGTGGCACTGCTGGAGTGGAGCAGGGCTGTGCGGCCATGGAACAGCCCTGCTGTCAGGCACTTTGTTGGTGCAAGGTAAAGGACAGTGGATAGGATTTTCCACAGCAGTCAGGTACTAGGGAATCCATCCATCACTGGTAATCTGCTCCTACTGCTGCCTCCCAGCCCTTCCAGAGCATCAGTGGTAGATCACTGGTGGAGCACCTTCTCCAGTGAGCCCTAACAGCCCTTCAGTAACACCCTGTGCAGTGTGGCTGTGACATGTTTTCCTTCCTTGTTTTGGATTAGTTGCAAGACTAAGAGCTGGATTTGTAGTTAGTTCAAAACCCTTGGTAGGAATCACAACAGCAAGAGGGCCTCACCAGAATTGCTCTAAAGCTCTGATTTTTTTTTTTTTTTTAAGAGAACAATGACTTTGAGATTTTAAAACTCTGAGTAGGGGATGTGGATCCAGCTCTTGGCTTTGTTGTAAGTTTTCTTCATGACCCTGGGCAAGTCACTTAATCCTTCTCCTGTTCATCTGCACCATAGGGGTAAGGCTGCTTCCTTCCTCTGGTTAGTCCTGCCTGTTTGCAAAGTAAGCTCTTGCAGCCAGGAACAAGCAGTGGGAGAACAAGTATGGCAGGGCCCTGCTCTCCATGCAGGAATAGAGATGCTCCTGGAGTAACAAATCCCACAAGTGGCTCTTTGTCACTCTGCAACTGCCTCCTCTACGCAAACAGCCCGAAAGCCACCCAAGAGCCTTCATAAGGACAACATGGTTACCAAAGCCTAATGTATTTATTTGCTTTGAGGCCAAGGATGGCATTTTCTTGTCCCTCTGAGCTGCTTGCTCCCCTGCCTTGGGTTGTTTCTGGGAAGGATGAGATATGAGTTGGAACAAAGTATTTTCTACGAATTAATCTGAAAACCAACTTGTACAGTGTGAGCTCGTGTCCTGCTCCTCCTGCAGAGCTTCAGTGACCTAGGGGGGAACTTATCTATACTTGGTTGGTTTTGTTTTCCCCCCTCACAGGTAAGACTAAAGCATCATGTGGTTTCAATGTGAAAAAGTACCACAGAGGAGCTGGTTTACACGGCTGAGCATCCTGGGTTCACCCAGGCCTTGGTCTGGGCAAGTGAACCCCATGCTGGATGCTTAACACCTGCACAGCATTACAGATGTGGTTAATGTGAGGGCAGGGACATGAAGAGTGAATCACATCTGCAAAGCCCACGTGCACCTGAGATGCCCCAAGCAAACACAGCATCTGAGTGAGCACAGCAGAGCTGTGCTGAGCTGCTTTCCCCCTTCTCTTCTGCCTTCCTCCAGCTAATGCAAGGTAGGAGGGACTTGCAAACAGACCCAGCTGCTCCTTGGGCAAGCCCAGTTTGGCATCTAGCATTGGATTTTCCTGGAGATTAAAGAGATTAAAACACTAATGCCCACTGATAGGGGTTAAAGCTTTATTAAATCATAAAAAGTGGTGTAATCCAGCAGAAGGCTACACACAGCTGCAGTGTAAGCAGATTGAGGCTGGGTTTCCTGCCTGGGTGCTGGTGTGGAGGTTTCTCAGAGCTGTTGCTGCTTGTGGTTGGAAAGGGGGAAGGAAGGTGACAGCCATGAGAGAGACACGGGTTACAAACAGAGCAGGTTGTGATGCTGCTGGCATGGGCAGCAGGGTTAGCCTCTGGAGAAGTAGTTTGACAGTGGCCAGTGATGCTGATAACAGGTCAAAAGGGATGGGCAAATACTAGCCCCTGGCTTGGTGTGCATGGGAAATGGAGTCTTCTGGGTATTGAAGACTGCAAATGTGCAAATCTGGCTTAGCCCTTTTGTTGCCTGCAGGCCTTTGTCTGGGAAAGCAGATCTGAGAACTGCAGGGAGCTGGGGGAAAAATCATCCCAAGATCATAAGATAGGTCAAAGTGACATACCAGAATCAGGGGTCCCAAAGAGGCAGGTTGGCTTTGCATGGTGGCAGTGAAGGGAGGGAGAGCCCATTCTGCTCCTGGCCCT
>NW_009911215.1:0-663 GCF_000696875.1 Nestor notabilis | reverse complement strand
CCCTCACCAGGATGGGCCACGACCTCACACCGGTGGTGGGAGCAGGGCCAGGAGGTGCAGCCACCTCCCTGCCCCACACACCTCGCTGCTACCCTTCTTTCTGCTAGTGGGAGAGGTGGTGGTGGTGAGGCTCTGGTAATCAAGATACAAGGCAGGAAGAGCTTGTGGAGAGAGGTAATATCTTTGTGCAGCTTAACTGACATGATTTTAGAGAGCAGCCGGGCTGCTGTGTGCAGGCTGCTGTCTCCAGATGTGGCTCAGGGGTCTTCAAACAGCTGCGGAGCAAAGGGAGCCCACGGTCAGCGGCGTTAACACCCACCGGCGCCTGCTGTCGATCCCTACTGCGGGAATTCCAGGACGGTGGGAAGCAAAAGGCAAGTTTTATCCCGGAGCACTGCGTGCCAGCTGGGCTGTGTTCAGCGCTGGGGACGCCCCTTTGCCCCTTGGGCTGCTCGGGATGGAACCGGCTTTGTCTCAGCCTCGCTCTTTCCCCATGGAAGTCCCCAGCGGGTTTCCCCAAACCCTTCATCCTTTGTTCCTCTACGAACCCCCCGTAGCGCCGGGAGCTGGAAACCGCCTTGGGGCGAAGCAAACTTCCCGGGAAGAGGCTCCATCCCCCCCGGGCCGGGCTGGAGGGGGAGGAGGGCAGCGGGGGAGGAGGCA
>NW_009911214.1:0-29521 GCF_000696875.1 Nestor notabilis | reverse complement strand
TAAAACTAGCTGGTTTTATATAACATTTTGTGATAAAGTGATTTGCCAAAATACTATTTTCAACTTATAGGAAAATTAGTACTGTTTTACCATGATTGCTAAGATTCTGTGGAAGAAAAATCAGAGTGAGAAACTCCTGCAGGAATTGTAGAACATGAGGTGATTTAAAAGGAGCATTATTGCTTTCAGTGTTTCCTGCTTTCTTTCTTTACTTGTACATACATCCACGATGGAGGACACACTTGAACATTGCAAACTGCTTTGTGTTCACTACAGCCTCACTGTAGGAAGCTGTGGACTTTAACGAGCCCTCCCCTTTATCTTGTCTTCTTCAGGCTGAACAAGTGCAGCTCTTACAGCATCTCCTTATCTATTGTTCTCCATCTGCCAGCTGTCTTGGTAGATGTCCATTGGACTTGCCCCAACATGTCAATGTCTTTCTTGCTCTGGGCAGGCTAACACTGCACATGTTACTCCAGCAGCAGCCCCACAAGACACAAAGAGAGGGAAGGACTCCCTTTGTGCGACCTGCTGCCTGTGTTCTTGCTAATGCAGCCCAGCATGCAGTTGGTCACCTTTGTTAGAAAGGCTCACTGCTGGCTCTTGGTTCCACTTTGTTGTCTACCTGGTAGACAGTCCACTTCTCTCCTGTCTACCAGGATCCTGGGTCGTTTTCTGCAAAGCTGCTTTGCTGGCTGCAAAACCAGCCCCCATCCTGTACTGGGGCATGAGGCTGGACGTTGCATTGGCCTTTGTTGAACTTCATGAGGTTCTTACCAGGCTATTTCTCAGCCTATCTGGGTTCCGATAAATACGGAGCTCACCCCACGTACGTTAAACAGTACCCTGAATTTTATATTTGTCTGCAGACTCTAATCCTTTATCCAGACTGCTAATAAAGATGTTAAATTATATTAGCCCCAGTATCCGTCCCCAGGGAGCACTACTAGTAACAGGTTACTGGCTGAACTTCATACCATTTGTAATGATCCTTTGAGCCAATTTTCTGCCCACTTTACTGTCCGCTTGTCCATATCTCACAAATTAGATTATAAGAATACAATTGAAATGGTGTCAGAGGTATAGCTGTAGTAAAGGTATAAAGTATGTAGTGCTCTCTTAACCCACACAGCCCATCTTGGTGAAGGCAGTTTTGTTGGTGAGGCTCATGCTAAATTCATGTTGGCTGTTCCTAGTCATGTTCTTGTCCTGCATGTGCCTAGAAATGGCTTCTGGGAGGATTTGTTCCATAGTCTTCACAGTGAATGATGTGAAGCTGACTGGCTTGTAGTGACCTGAAAAGCTCTTCACTGCCCTCACTTGAGGTATGTGCGACACTTACCTCTCCCAGGTAACCCATCAATAACCTTCCCAAGTCACTGTGACCCTTACAGAGTGTGTCCTTTCAGTGACATTGGCCCTTGGGTGCATGAGTTTGCATGTGTTCAGTTGACTTATGTGCTTGGTTCATGTACTCCCTGCCTGTATCTGCCTTTACGATGGTCATGCTCCACTCACAGAGACTCTGCTAGTAGGCTTTACTCCAAGCCAGCAGAATGTGAGCAAGCTTTCACCTAAATACATTCAATCATTCAATATAGTAAATCCCTGTGAGTGCACACTGCTGTCAGATCAGAGCTGGCATTTCACCAGTTTAAATTACAGATAGAATAAGCATATATAAAAGAGAAGGGCCTGAGAAGGGATTGTACTCCTCGGGAGGAAGACAAAAATACAGAAGGCAAGTACGGTGCTTTTTAACACAAATGTGGTGTAATCAGGTGCTTTCATGACCTGGTTGATTTAGTGCGAAGCTTTTTGTGAGTTTGTCTTTTCCAAATAATAGTTTAGCGTTACAGTAATGGTCCAGAATGTGCTTTTGCAAAGCAAGCCAGAATAACAATGAAGTGAAACTGTACTGCAGACACAAGGATCTCTTATCTAAAGACCCTAACTGGAACACTAACCCTGTTAGATATAGGGTTAGTGTGCCAGTTGGAAAGGCACATAATGATTAATAGAAAAAAATTGCTCTTTTTATTTCAAGTAGTAGGTGTGGAAGTGACCATAGATGACATATATATTACTTTAATTCAATCTTAGTAAAAGGTTGGCAAACAGTGTAATGTAAATACCAACAAAGGCTGTTGTTCCTGAAAGTATTCCTGAATGCTTTTCTTTTTATGAGAGAAATTGAAAGGTTGTGTAGTATAAACTGCAAATCTTACAGCAATTTTGGTATCTCTGGAGAGAGCAATTTGCTCTGAACATAGAATCAAAACACAAATGGTCATTCAAAGCACTAGCAGTGGAAACAATTTTTTTTTTTTTTTTACTAACTTTTGGTAAAAATACTCTCGCATTTAGAAGCTCATATGAAAACATGTTTAAAGCTAGATCAGGCCTTAGTAGAAACTAGCGAATGGGTGGTTGTTCCATTAAATACCTTTATGTGTGCATATAGTTTTTGGTTAAAAAAGAAGAGGTGCTACATCTGGTCCTCATTGTGAGACACCAGCTTCTTTGAAGATCAGCAAGTTGATCCTTTTTAAAACCTTTAAAAAACCCCTTTTTTTGAAACTTCTAAAAAATCGCTGATATGGCAGAGGCAGCGGGTGGGATTTTTCACTTTCTGAAAGGGATCACTGTTAAGAGATTTGAGATTAGAATTTTGTCATCTTTCCCTTATGAAAAGCTGTTAACTATGTTGTTACTTTTAGTGAAAGAAGGTAGTTTTTTCACGTTTACTCTGTGAAAAAGTAGGGGCAAATCCATAGAGGTTACTGTGGAGCAGCTGATGGGCTGTTGGATTACCTCCCACCTGACCCCTCTGGTACCTTGCTTGCTCATTCATATGCATTGCAGTAGAGGTCTGCAGTGTCTTTGCTTGTGAGAAGTAAACCACTGAATAATTATTTGGTTACACGTTCCAGCATATGCCATGCCATTTTTCCTTGTGGATGTTCTTGGCCTGCCAGATAACATCATTATGATGATGGAGTTAGCTGTAGTGGTATCTTTTGGTGGGTTTGTGAGCTTCCCCAGTGTCCCTGGAAGACAGATTTGAGGTGCCTTTCAGATGCGCTTACCGCTGTGTTGCTGATATGGGTGGCTTGCTTCTACATCATCCTGAACAGTACCTAAATTCTCCATTTGTCTTATTTTGATTTGTGTGAAGGGTGATTTCCACGTAATCGGCAAACACTTGGTAAATTCCAAGGAAGTAGAAAGGTGATGGGGCAAGTTTTTGAGCCTGGAGGGTCCTGTTGAATTTTGCTGTGAGACTATTGATTGTTTGATTAAAATCAGATCAAAGTACTGGAAGAGATTGACTTGAATATGTGCTATCGCCGAGAGTCATTTTCTGTTCTTCATTAATATTTCCTCTCCCCAAACTCAATAATGGCAAGTATATGTTTGAGACATTTTATTTCAGTCATTTCACAGTTATTAAAGTAGCAGAATAGGAAATGTAATTGACTGACTGAAGGTTTTGGGTATGCTTGAGCTTTGTTATGTTACAGGAATTACATGTATTTGCTTCTTTTTAAAATTAAAGAGCTACTGACTTGCTTATTAGACTACTGTTAACTGGGTGCTAAGGGAAACTGGTGATGTTAATTTTAAAAGTGGTGACTGCTTTAAAAACGTGCCTTATATTTGTGTGAAAGTAAATTGTCATATTTTTACTCATAAAACCTTGATTAGTGTGTTTATAAGATCCTTTTCTAATGGGCCAATGACCTGGAGAGTGCTATATTAATAGGTGTAAATTTGTAAACTTAAAATCTGTTAACATCTTGCCAAGTTAAATTGATGCAATCCAAATGCATTTTTATACTGATGTATACAGAATAGCCAGGTAACTGTTCGTAGTCTCATTTATTTCTGTTGCTTATTTGTGATCAACTGAGGTAATATTTTGGTAAATGTTAATATGTCATATTTTTTACATATATAGTGGAGGCTTGTTCTGGTTTGTGGCACTTTGTTTTGTTGTCTTTTCCTTTTAGGATGTGTAGAGTGTAATTAGTTTTTAACTATGAACATTCTGAATTGGGATTCTAAATAGAAACCATTGTGTAATGCAGGTAACCACAGAACTTCCAACTTCTTGTGGAGAAAACCTATTATATTCAGAGCAGTAGTAAAAAGTCTAATAGCTGTTTTGTTTTACCTTAGTTTTTAAAAAATGTATGCTATTTTATATAAAGCTAGCATGGAAACAAATGACTGGGAGACACTGTGTTGGAAATATTTAGTTTTTCTTCTTTGTGCAAGGTACAGTGTTTGCAAATATGGGGAGGCTTAGTATTTCTTTGATTCGGAGTGAGTTTGTCACTCCTGGCAATAGAGAAATCAATTGCCAGTAGCTTGATGAGGTTTAGTTTGAAGGTAATTGAAGTTTTACTGTGATAAATCCTTCCTATTAATTAACAGGAACAATTTCTTGTGACAAGACCCCCCCTAATTAGCTGACAATTTATAACTGAGGAACGGGTATTGACTGAAAACTTAAGACCCTTCAACACATTCAGTTAACATAATTAAAATGAATGAGAACTGCATTTGGCACGCCTCATTTTAATTATGTGAAAGTTATATTTGCATGTCACTTTGTGCTCATTTGAGCGTGTTGTATGTTAGTTCAAACACTGTGGATATTATTCTGTCTATATTTTTAAAGTAGAAACACTAAGTTCAGCAAAGCTTCAATAATTATGCAGAATTTCACAAATCTCTTAAATTATTTTAAGGCAGTTTCTGTGTTGTTTTGGAAATTAATTTAAAGTTGAAAATTTCACTTACGCATTTCTAATGTAACTATTTTGATAAATATGTATATAAACTTACAATTAAGATGTTTGGTTATGAATTTATACAGTCATCTTAACCTGGCTTTCTGGGAAATCTTGTTGGAGTAGTGTTTTGGTGGAGAGGGAATATTACAACTTGGTAGAACTTAATATACTGTCACTTTCATATTTCTGGTGGCACAGCTTGTCTGCTTCTCTAATCTGTTTTACATAGTGATGGCAGACTTCTTTCAGTAGTAGTATCAGAGGAAAAATAGAAATGTTTAGTGTGGGAAGCACACAGAAATACAAAGCTGAAATAAAAGGGGAAATGTACTTTCAAATTTGGTAGAACAGTATTTTCCAGCAATTTGTGACCTATTGTTGGGAAAACATGTTGTATTTATTTTGGTTCACAGTGTACTGAACATTATTTCTTTAATTGTTTCCAGAGGTTTTTAGTGTATAAATGGAATTAAAAAATGGCAAGGTGCCATTTGCAGTTTATTTTTGTGTTTTGCACAAAGAACTTGCCAGAAATCATAATTTTGAAATGCAAAGCCTCAGTGTTATATTTTCAGTTTGGTTTGATTCCATTAGAGAACATGACTTTAGCGTTTTATGCTGGGAAGCATTTGTGCGCAATTGAAGAGAGAATTGCTGTTCCCTCACAGCAGTATGTGATCTCCTTGATGGGATACTCAGCCTCTGGTTGTCTTCCAGCCAGTCTGGGCATACACATGCTTCAACCTACCCGTCTGCAGCTCCGGATCCCGCCAAAGGTGTGCATGAGGGAGAGGAGGATGCTGTTGGTCTGCAAGGTCGTATGTAGGGGGAGAAGGGAAGATTTACTGGTGTGGATTTTTTGGTGTGTAGGGAAGAACACGGAGAATTGTTAGGAAGGATTCGTCATGGTCTGCCTTGGGATAATTTGCATAGGGCATTTGCGAGACAAAATCCATGGGAAAATGGGTTTCATTCTTATATTCATTGTTAGTGAAAGTGTTAGATTTCAAATGGAAAATACTGCTACCCAACTGGAAGAACAGTGATAATATTCAAGTGTGGTGTACCACATCCAGTTTGTTAACTGGATTTCATTGGTTAGGTGTTAAGTATTAAGGATTGATATAATTACTGATGTTCTCTGCTTCTTCACCATTTCAACCTGATGAATGTGACAGATTAGGTATCATGGTAATTGTTTCACAATTAGGTATCATGGTAATTGTTTCACAGTTTGAAACTGTACAGAGGCTGTGAAACAGGGTTTTGGTTTACTAGTGTTTTTTCTTTGAATTCATAGAACCGGAAGGTAGTACAGTGAAAATAGTGATTTCTAAAAATTCTGAGCCACAGAATATACCCTTTCCTCTGGAATTCCAGAAAGGAATTCCAGAAGCTACAAAGATTTCACTTCGGCATTGTAGTTCTGCTTACCTAAAACACTACAAAACCATTTTTGCTCTGAGTCCATAAGTTTTTACTTCAGTATTTTTATTTCTTTCCAGATACTGGTGTATGAATTAGCGTCTAAATTACTTATTTTTCTTCTCTTCCAGGCTGCTGAATCAGGAATAATAAAAGTGAAAACAATAGCTGCACGTAACACTGATATTTTGGCAGGTAATTATTTGCAGTTCAGTGGGAAAAATAAACTTGGGTTACAGACCAAAATGTTAAAAAGGTGCCTTGCATACGTGTACTAATTCTGTATGTCTTTTTGTGTGACTGTATCAGTGATGCTTCTGAGCACCTAACAAAAAAATCAGTACCATGAGAATTTTTTAATGCTACTTTTGTTTTATGTTAGTGCTATACTGATGCTGAGGAAGGTCTCCATTTTGAGTTGTGGCTCTACAGAATAAATAATCCACTTAGAAAAATAGCATGAAATACTCCGAATTCTCAATGTTTTATTCACTGTCTGTGTTGAGCACAGCTGTTGTTGAGTGATCTGTGTGGAGTTCTGGGTATGATCCTCATCTGTGTGTTTAGTACGAGAGTCTAGCCTTTGGAGACTTGTACCTGGCAGGCAAAAATCCATCTTGATCTGAGACAAGGTCATTCAATTTAAGATGTACCACTGCCTTGAGGGACAGGAGATATCTTGTGAGTTGCAGCTTTGTAAGTGCTTAAAACTGTATCTCTGACTTTCTTCAGCTTTATTAAATAGCATGTGAATTGGTGGCTTCTTGCCAATTGCTGGTAAAGCCTTTGGCCAGATTTGAATGTCCCTGTAATTACTACTTGAGTGTCTACCTCAGCCGTGGACAAAATCCTTAAAATGCTAAATTATTTGAAAGGTCCAAATGAAATAGATGTAAAACTATTTCTTCTTTCGAAGCGCTTAAATCAGATACTGGTAAGGAGGCACTTTCTAGAATTATTTGAAGTAGCAGTCCCAACCCTCAATATTTCATTTTAATGCCTCTTTTTTATTTGTTTATTTTCTTTGTTTTTACTGCTGTCATGAATGCTGACATAAGTGGGAAAACTATGCCAGGTAATGTCAGCTATATCGAAATACACAAATGAACAAGAGAAGTCTCTAGTTAGCCATTTGCGAAGCTGTCAACATTCTTTGGCATATTACTGTGTGAAGAACTTTGTATTTTAGAAAGCTGGTTTGTAATCCTGAAAAATTCTTTGATTTTTAAATCTTCGTTTCAAAGTGATGTGAAGGATTGTTGATTCTGGGCATGGATAGGCAGTCTTGAGTGTAATCTTTTTGAGGGAACACTTTCTGTTAGTTGGTCAGATTTTGTAAGTACTTTTCCTTTGGAAGTTTTCAACTACAGTGTAGCTCATATTTTTTTAATTCAGCAAAAAAACCCAAACTGTGCAGTTTGCTTGTTATGAAGTTTGGAAAACCAGCATATCCTGAAAGTTATTTTGATCAGTTAATCTTTGCTAATAGGATAATCATGTTTTTCCCAGTGAGAAACTGTGGAACAGAGGAAAACGTATACTTTGCCTGCATATTATCCTAACATTCCATAATTTAAACATAATGCCATTAAACAGTCCCAATTCTTTATCGACCCTTGTATTTTTTGAGGTAACCTAATCTTGTAGGTATGTTAATGTCATGATGTCTGTTGTCCCCTCTCTGCTATTTAGATATTTTATTTTTTGGGGGGGGAAGATAGCATATATACTTTAGTAATACTAAAGCTGTAAAAGGCTACTATAATTGTGAAATCTAGTGAAGTAAATGCTTTTTGCTAGAATATTTAACATCTACTAGACCAAACAAGTATTTTGATCAGGATATGATTTTTTCTTTATATTTTGATGTAAACTGCCATTTCTCTAAAATAAATGAACACAACTGTATCAGATTGGTTTGAAGCAGCTGACCTGATGCTTTCTTGAAGCATTGCACTGCGAATGATTATAATTTTTAGAGAAGTAGATGCAATATTAAAGTTTTTACTGAAATCTTAAAAATCTTTATTGTGTCTGGTGAGATATGCTGAACTTGGCAGAACTCTAAGGTCATTGATCTAACTTTTTTCTTTCTCTTGGAAAAGTTAAGCTGTGCAGTTTGAAAGTCTTCATTCTTAGCAGTCTGTACATGCTTTATAATTTATTTATGAGGATTCAAGTGATTCTGAAAGAGAAGTCAGCTTCTGCTTTATATCACCGGAGGTAAATGTGAGAAGTTATTTCCATGTGGCTCTGAGATATGCAGTTCATACTTTTGTTTTAGGAGTTCTTTTAAAAAATCAGAATTACAGTCTTGCTGATGGAATGAAAGACTAAATTTTACATCCCAAAACTTTTTTTTTAATGTGTTCTTTACATTAGATTTTTTTTTTCAAATATATATTTACATAATTTTGGTAGCAAAATGGAAGCAGACCTGGATGTAAGAAAACTTCTGTGTATTTAAGACTGAGCTAGTATAATGATCAGTACTAAACCAGGTCTACAAAACATTAATTTTTCAGCTTTATAAAGTAAAAATCCTTGTATAGATCTTGTTGTGAGATTGTTTTTAACAGATTACAGGAAAAATACTGTAAAAGGTTTAAATTTTTCTTTGTCTTATTGCTTACTAACTTTTTGCCATTTTTGCCATTCTTAGAATATTTGTGCCCATGTTAGAGTGTGCTCCTTGGCCAGGTGTTGTAGATGTTCATAGACTATAAAGGCAGCTTAGACATGTAGCTCACATATAGATACTGACAATTAGATGCCTAAATTACATGTCTTAATTGGAAACAAACTTCTGGTTTTCATGAAGTATCCATTGTTTTGTTTTTAATTTGAAAATTGAAATGACACCTCTTGAAATCAAAGCAGATTGTTTAACAGGCAGTGAACCTATGTGTTCATTCACATTTATGCCGACATTTTAATTGGTTTTGATTAGACGTTTGGTGCAAAGTCAGCCTCTGTCAATGAGATGTAGAGCCTGTACTGGATCTGAAGAGGCTGATGAAACTATGACTGTATATGTGTTGATATCACCCTGTAAGAACTATTTTTACCTTAGAGAAAGTTGGCATCTATTCTTTTCACTGAAACTTGTTAGTCATGTTAGTTAGTGCTTAAGTTGAAAAATATCACTAAAATATATTTCTGTAGCTTTTACCTTGATGTTTCATTTTTTTCCAGGTTATTGATACTTAACAATGAACTTCAGATTGCTCAACAGAAAAAAATAAAATAGATCATGCTTGCATTTTTGTGTAAGAATATGGTTTTTGTTTGTTGGTGGTAAGATCTGTGCTCTAAAAATGTGTGAAACTTTTTCATGAACACATTTCTCATTATGCGTAGACTAAAACACAGTGTGTGACGTTTAGATTAAGAACACACACTGAGCTTCAAACTGTGAGGAAATTTTTATTATCTGACATGGTGATGAGCAGCTAAAATCTTACAAATTCTCACGAATCAACAACCATGGCTGCAAACAGAAAAGCACTCGTCAGTCAGATCCATGCTGTTCTGTCATCTTTCAGAAATATTTTCTTATTTTTAAATTTTATGAACTTTATCTCAGATTTCTAGAATTGCTTTTCTAGAATTACTTTTATGGGGAAACACTTTTTAAAATGACAGTGTGGAATGTTGTATTCATTGTGAAGTATTTTCCTCCTTAAAAATTAATTAAAAAAAAAAAAGTTCTTGAAATCTGTGTTTTCTCCTGACAAAGCTTCATTTTAAGAAGCTGCCCTTTCTCACTAAAACACTGGTTGGAAAACTCACAGTATGTACCCAGGATATAAACAGTCCAGTCTATTTCTCCTCCTGGTTTGTCGGTGACATTTTGCTATTCCCCTGTGTGTCCCATGCCTTGGAATGTGTCTCTGTGCCACACTTCGTCGCTTTTGAATTTGGTGCTGAGGTGAAGTAGAGCAGAATGCGGCTACCAGCATGAGGCCAGTCACCACTGCAAGGCCAGAAAAAAGCTCTGGGATGGGCAGAACCTTACAGCTTCTTACTTACCAAAGTGAACGTTTTAGGTTTGGAAAGAGAAAGTCACTTGAGTGTGTAAGGGAGAAGGTACTTGGGATTTAGGATGATTGTGAAAGTAAGCTATGGAGCTCAGTGACTGTCTTCACCTGGCTTTTCCTTGTGGTGCAAGAGTAAGTCCCAAATTTCTCAGATTGGAGATTGCTTTTTGTTAATAGGTATGATTAACAAATTTTGCATTGTATTTTTCAAAGTATTAAACATTGACTGCTTCTATATCTCTCTTTGAAAGCATTAAAAGAGAACAGCTCAGAGGTAGTTCAGCCTTTTCTAATGGGTTGTGGAACAAAGGAACCAAAGATCACTCAGCTGTGTCTAGCAGCCATACAGAGGCTCATGTCCCATGAAGTTGTCTCAGAGGTAAGATCAGTCTTTATATAAATACATAAATATTCCAGTGTGAGAAATACTCAGACTGAAGGTGGAAGCTTCTTTTAGGAGGCTGTTTGTATTATAATGAGCGTAGTCTGCAAAGTATTTTACTTGTATCTGTTTTTAAAAAACTGCAATTTAAAAGAAAACCTTTTTGACCATTAAAAAAAAAAGAAAATTTAAAAGAGGTGATGAAGTATTAGTAACTTCTAGACGGAAATTAATGAAAATTCAAACCAGTTCATTTAGTTTGCATTCTTACATTGCAGGAACAGAACATGTAATGGTCTTTCATAAATAGAATTCTGAAAGTTGCGTTCACAAAATTTACTCTGTGATAACATTATGTATTATGTGTTTGCTTACATTTTACTTTTAAAAATAAGGTAAAAGGTATGCACATTTCCTGCAACTGTCAGTGTCATGATATGCTACTACATATATAGTGTGTTAAGAAGCTGGTGAAAGTAATACTCTGCTTACATAATATAAAATTACGCTGTTTTTTCTTCAATATGAATGATTTTTGAGAATAAAAAGTCTTTGGACTGCTTTTTTTTGTATTTTCGAATAGAAAATAAAGTACACACTTTAATTTGGACTACACATTAAGAGATTTCTGCTGTCAGTTCTTTAAAAATACCTTGGGAAGCTTGTGACAATGCAATTGGCTTTATGTTCTCAGTGTAGTCCCATGGTACAAACAAACAGGCAAGTTCAGTTATGAAATGCATTTATGACAGTGCTGTCCTTACATGTATACACATGATATTCCAGTATGTAAACATATTAATTGTTGGCAAAATATTATTTCTTTGTAGGCTGCAGCAGGAAACATTATTAATATGCTTTGGCAACTGATGGAAAATAGTCTTGAAGAACTTAAATTGCTCCAGACAGTTCTTGTACTTTTAACAACCAATACAGTTGTGCATGATGAAGCACTGTCCAAGGTAAGAATTTGTTAGTGACAACCAGGTATGTACAGTATAGTATGTACAATATCCGAGAGGAAAAACAGAGATAAATTTTACATATGAAGCATTTGGAAATAATGGAAGAGGAGGGGTTTTCTTCATTCTGTTGTGTCCCTGTTGTCTTTATATCTAGACTCTGAAAACAAGATTTCTTCTAGCTTCCTTTTTAATTTGTTTTTTAATTCCTCCATAATAATATGTCCAGAGATGTGTTGTAGAATTTCAGACTAATGTGGGGATACCAGCTGAGCAGAGCCCACAAGTCATTTACATGAAAAACAAGCAAAAGAAAATCCTACATCTTCTATGGCTTAGAGCATGTAGCACTGTGGCCAGGTGCAGTTGAGGTTCATGCAAGTGCAAGAGCATGGAATAAGGACAAAAGAACAAGAAATACAGGTTTCACTACACATACAGATACTAATTTTCAAAATTCATTATAAAATAAGTAAGTATGAAACTATGTATTAGAGGTAATATGAAATCCAGTGGAAAACAATATTCGGGTCACTGCTGTCACAATGACACATTAAAAATATGCGCCTTAGAGAGGAATAATAGCAGTCGAGGCAGCATTGTTGTGATTTTAATGTAGGTGAGGAATTGTATTTTACCTTTGAAGTTGACAGACCTTTCTGTGATTAACCTTATAATCCGAATGTCCTTTTGACATTAATGTTCGTACACCTTGTTTTATGTGGTTGAGTACTGCGTGTTTCTGTATGATAATTGTAGATTTATTAGCACTTCGTAGTATCTTCAGTTAATACCAGTTCTAGATTATCTTGGTGGAAGATTACCGAAGAGTATTTGGCTAGGATAATCCATAAAACTTATTCTGGTTCTTCAAATTTAAAATGATTAAAACAATTTCTTTTTCAGGCAACCTTTTGACAAACTAGTGGAAAGAATGCTCAATCAGCTGTCTGGACTCTTAGCTAAAAGATGAAAATACATTGTTGTAAGGTGATCGTTTTTTCTCTCCCTTTCAGGCAATTGTACTTTGTTTTCGATTGCATTTCACAAAAGATAATATCACAAATAACACTGCGGCAGCTACAGTGAGGCAGGTAGTTACTGTTGTCTTTGAGAGGGTGGTTGCTGAAGATGAACGATACAAAGGTGGGCATACTTCTTACTCTGCTTGCTTGTGTTAACTTGTTTTTTGGACATACATCAAATGTTTATCTTTTTCAGTTTAGTAAAAAGTTTATAAGCATTATGTAAAATAAAAAATCACAGTCAGTAATCTTTACTGTCTTTTACAAACTTACTTGTATTCACATAAGATGTAATGCTTAGCCATTGTGTCAGCCCAAGCCAGTGCATCTGTATATAAAACCTAGATACTTTTCAAGCTGTGAGAAATGGTCTTCAGGTTAGTATTGTGAAGGAATTTGAGGTGAGCATGTTATTTATGGTGAAGTTAGCTTGGATTACAGAGTATGAAATACATAGCAGTAGTGGTTTTGAAGAGAGCATTTACTGGAAAGAAGTGCTTGGCACTGATGATCTTTGGTATTCAATCTAATGTTTATTTCTGTAGACATAAATACTTGCAGTAGAATTACCTGGCCATTCTCCTAGAATCTTTTTGTAAGAACACTTAGTTTATACTTGATTTTTCAACAGTCCTTAGTTAACAAAACTGGGTTTTGTTTTCACACAGATACTATTGACCAGCCAGTTGCAGTTCAAGGAAATAGTAACAGAAGATCTGTCAGTACACTGAAGCCATGTGCTAAGGATGCATATATGCTTTTTCAGGTAGTTGGGGGGCATATATTTATCCATTTGCAGTTATGATTGGGTGCTTCTACATCTCTGTAAAAAATTTCAAAAATTTGCTGTTAGCAATTTGACAAGGTCCTTAACCAGAGCCTCAGGCTTTCTTAGGTGCATTTACTGTAATTGGCAATGATATGCTGTATCCCAGAGAGGTGACTGGAAATCGAAGAAAAAGTGGCCTAGCAATATGTTTTACTATACATCTTAAATAACAGCTAAATGTGCATGTCTGTATTAAATCAAAGATTCTTTTTTCCATGAGCCACATACTGCTACTATAGGTCAGTCTTGCTTCTTGTGCTTGGTATTGTACATTAAAGTTCAGGATATGATGAATAATAGCAATTGTATTCATCACACCAGTTAAAA
The DNA here is from genome assembly GCF_000696875.1 of Nestor notabilis. Classification (NCBI taxonomy): domain Eukaryota; kingdom Metazoa; phylum Chordata; class Aves; order Psittaciformes; family Psittacidae; genus Nestor; species Nestor notabilis. Next base: position 15,729 of record NW_009911214.1, on the reverse strand, counting down.
TTTTCGTGACTTAGCAAATTTACTGGTCTTGAGATATTTTTGAGGGCAGGAATGAACACAGTTGCTGCAAGCATACCAGCAAAGTTTAAAATTTCTTTTTAAAGGTTTTGCTTAATAATTTAAGTAAAAGAAGTGTTTGGGGAAAAGTTATCTTGAAATTGGATAATCCCTAATTACAGAAGAGGGAGAGAGTGTAGATTTTGTTGTAAACTCAGAAAACTTATGCCTGTACAGGACTGTGCAGAGAATGTAAATGTTATTGTATTTTTTTTAAGGATCTTTGTCAGTTAGTTAATGCTGATGCTCCCTACTGGCTCGTGGGTATGACAGAAATGACCCGGACATTTGGCCTTGAACTTCTTGAGTCAGTCCTCAATGACTTTCCACAGGTGTTTTTACAAGTGAGTAGTTCTTAGAGGGGAAAATAGAAAGACTTTTCACATAGGTATTAAAATCTACACTTCATTAACTCCTCTTTAATTTAGCGTGAGTACTACTTTTCAGAAGGACTTGTAGCTTTTACAGAGAAATGCTCTCTGTTTTTTGTCCACTTTTTTCTATTACCATACACTATATTTATGTTTGTGCATTTTGTAGAGCATGTTTTACTCTGTTTCGCTTTTCGTTTTGCCATTTGAATTTCCTCCAAAGATGCATTATCTGATTTTGCATAATTTACGACAGCTCTGTTACTTAGTTTATGGTGTTATTTCTACATAAACATTAACCTCGCCCCACTTGCAAAGCAGCAAGAATCATGACTATGAACTGTGTGGATCTACTACATATAAATGCACCATGATCCTACAGTCACGTATTTTAGCAGACAGGAGCTAAATTAAAAAAATTAAATATATAATGAATGAATTATTAGCAGCGTATTTCAGTTTACAAAGTACAAGAAGAGGGGTGCATGGTATGAACCTGACCATACCATTTTGTTATGCTTTTTGGTAGCTTTACAGTGGTGTCTGCCATTCTTCCTTTTCATTTCCTGAGTGTGTAATTTATACCAAGATTTACATGACTTCTGGGTGCTTGATCATAGCAGCAAATCTAAATAAGATGCATAATCAGAGCTACTAGTAGAAGTTAAAGATTATCTGCTTAAAATTTGTTCTGTTTTCTTTTTCAGCATCAGGAATTCAGTTTTCTTCTTAAAGAAAGAGTATGCCCTCTTGTTATAAAGCTCTTTTCCCCAAATATCAAATTCAGGCAAGGTTCCAGCACGTCATCTTCCCCAGCACCAGTAGAAAAACCGTACTTCCCCATCTGTATGCGTTTGCTGAGAGTAGTTTCTGTTTTGATTAAGCAGTTTTACAGTTTGCTGGTAAGAATATGTTCAATTTTAATTTATACAATTCTGTTTTTCTCCGTATATGCCAGTACTGTGGTCAGTAATAGTATTAATTAGTTCTTGGTAACTGTTCATATATACTGAGGAAAGAAAAGTCTAAATATTCTTTTCCTCTTCTGTGTATTTGTGTTTACATGTATTCTACCTGTATGATTTTATTAAACGTGGGTTTGTATAAATTCTCAGGGTAAATTAGCTGTTACATTTTCTCTACTTGACTGCCTTTCAGTTAAAGTTTTGGGAACTAGGTTTGCGTAGCTTTAGATATTGTTGATTGTTGTGCTTTGTTAATACTTGCTAAGAGGCTTTTGACTTGTTTTGCAAAAGCTGTTGACAGAATGTATGAACATATGAAAATCATATTTACCTGTTCTTACCTCCTGATACCTTCTGAAGTTCTTACCTTCTAGAGAAAGACTTTTTTTTTCCATTTCATTTTTTACTGTAGCATATGTAAGAACTTTAATGCAGTGTCTTTGAGGAATTTAATTCCTTCAATACAATTGCATATGTGGCATTAGCTTAAGAAAATTATGATTATTAGGTATGTTTTTTATATAATTTTGAATAAATGCTTGTTGAAGGGATTTTTTAGTTCCTATGCAAAACTTGCTGGGATAGGATTCCTAAGATGAAACAGAAAGTTTTTTTAGAAAATATTTGTAGGAGACTTTCTTCTTATTTAATGGCTATAAACTATATCTTTTAGGTAACAGAATGTGAAATCTTTCTGTCATTGCTGGTTAAATTTCTGGATGCAGACAAACCACAGTGGCTGAGAGCTGTTGCAGTAGAATCTATTCACAGGCTTTGTGTGCAGCCTCAGCTATTAAGGTATTAAATATATTGAGTTTCACTTTTACATAAAATTTAAGAAATCTTTTTATTTTTCTCTGGTGGAAAATGCTTCCTAAAACATTGTAAATATGTAGAAACTTAAATGCAATAAACTCTTCAAGATAATTTTAATAAAGCGTTAGGCTATGCTTGCTTTCCAGGAAGGGCTGAATTACTGTTACTTGAGTGTTCCAAACCCTCTTTCACTTACCAGTAATAAATGAACATTTACCTAAAACTAAATATGATTATTTACCTAAATATTTGCAGTTAAAATGTGCTGTTAGTCTGCACTTTGGTGGGGGGAGGGAGTTGCTGTTAAAATGTACTTTTAGTCCCTAATTTGTCAAATGCTAACTATATCTTATAAAACGCTTTTCAGGTCCTTTTGTCAGTCTTATGATATGAAGCAACATTCCACTAAAGTTTTCCGTGATATTGTGAATGCATTGGGGTCCTTCATCCAGTCACTATTTCTTGTACCAAGCACAGGGAGCACATCAGCAACACCAAACCAAACTGGTAAAGCCTTGTCCTTACTATAATTATAATTTTACAGCATCTTGTAATAAAAATTCTGATTTGATTCAGTATATACATTTGGCTTGATACAGTTCTGTACTTCTCTGTTCACTTAGGTGGAAAACTAGCTTGAACCAACCAATGTTTTCAGGTCTGGTACAAGAGGTGATTTTATCTTGTCTGTCTTGTGGGGAAGACATAGTCCTCAGTCAGCAGAGCAGAGCTTCTACAGCAGCCAAGCTCCCTGGTTCACAGCTTTTCTAAGGGAAATTCTGAGGAAATTATTTCTTATTTCTGACTATAACAAGTTTCTTTCTACTTGAGTGGGGATGTCATTTATGGCAGTGTGCAATGGTAATAGTAAGACAGTGTTTGCTTCCTCCTGGAAGGCAATCACTAATTCTTCTGGATGTTCAGGGTTAAAACTGGCCTAAGGAAGCCAAGGGGTAAAAAGAAAGATCTGAGTTTTACAGATTATCTTTGCTTTTTCTGTAATGTGAGAGCAGGGACCTTGCAGATATCCTAGTTCCAACCCCCCTGCCATGGATAGGGACACCTTCCACTTGACCAGGTTGTTCAAAGCCCTGTCCAGCCTGGCCTTGAACACTTACACACCTTATACAGCTGTAGTTGGCTTTTGAGCCTCAGAGTACAACAGAGTAGCTGTTCATAAGAGAAGTTGAAAGCTGCACTACCAAAGCTTTGTGCCACTTATCTTGTACTGGTGTAATGTTTACCACTTCAAGGAGTCATATTGATATAAAAATAGTTGTCTGTGTCTGACTGCTCAGTGGAATCACAGGAAAAAACACCAGTCTGTGTTTGTGTTAGTGGCAACATTTGATTAACCACTTCTGCTTAGCAGCATGACTTTGTTGTTTCAATCTGTTAAGCTTTACTGTGTTAAAATGTATACATAGATTTCAGAGTGTATTCATATTACTGAAATTAATAGCTTAGTGTTGGTATATATTAAAAGCAAGCACATCAAAATGGCTGTGTTACACTGACGTATTAGGTGCTGTGAGTTCATGGGGACTCTGCCTTTCTCTCCACATTGTCTGTACAAAGAGTCTGAACATGTGATACCTACTCCTAGTAAGTGTAGACCTCCTTTGTGTAGGAAGCGTATACATACAGAATTCCTTGTCCCTTTATCTGCTTTATTTGGCTTAAATTGGAACCAAAATTTGTTCCTTCCTAGCTGTTGGTTGGCATGTTGTCAGCTCTTCCCCAGATCTGTCTGTTTTCTTCTGTCTTGCCATGGAACAGGTTCAAACATTGCAGTTTTCTTTCCATCTCTTCTTGTGGCTTTTTTATGTCTGAAATCAAGTTTATTCTTGGAACGATTAACCTCTCTTTCCTACTAGAAGTTCTAGATGCAACTATTCGGATAATGATAATCAAACAATATCACTAAAATATATATTGTTTTATCAAAACCAATGAAAGTTTAATTCTTTTGCAGAATGTGATGAATGCTGCTATGTCTTTCACAAATATATTTTATTCTGACTGAAAATAAGGTAGTTAGCATCAATCAACTTTGTCTTTTAAACTAACTACTTTGCACATAAGATCGTGTTTTAGACAGGAGAGGGAGCTCAACAATACTTTTTGATGGTGGTGGTGGTTTTTATTACTGAGCATGGTGTCTCAGATTAATTCTGTTATCTCAACTTAAAAATTAAATATATAAAAAGGATGTTTGCTGATAGCTAAAATTAGATGGGTTAATTTTATCACTTTGTTTTTCTGGGCAGGAAGCAATGCATCGGGGAATACTGGCTCAGCACAGACTAGCCCAGGAGTGCTTGGAATGGGAGGAGGAGCAACTGTATTACCTGCTTTTGAATACAGAGGCACTTGGATACCTATCCTGAATGTAACAGTACAAGGCAGTGCTAAAGCTACCTAGTAAGTACCCCTATCTTTTTGAAAATGTATATGACAAATATTTTTTATTTCCAACTTGATAGTTTAAGGAATTTCTTATTACTGAATAATGAAGTCTTCATTTTACTGGCATTGAGGTGTATTGTGGATTTTCTTATTGTCGGTGCCATGAGGTGTTCTTATTTTTTGCTATTTTGTCTGCATGCTTTGAATTCTGATCCAAATGTCCCCTATGGCTTTAGCATCTGTTGGATTTTTTTTCTACCATACTCTTCCTATATTAACTCTGCACTTTTAGACCTCACTACAGTATAAAACAATTCTAGCATACTTTTTGCTGGGTTGTGTAATGGCAAGCATGAGGGGTATTAAGCAAATGAGGCACCAATGGGAGTGAAAAAGTAGCTTTCTTAAACCAGCTTTACCGTATTTACAGTTTTTATGGAACTGGATATTGTGGTAGATAATGGCCAGGTCATTCCACACAATATATTGACCTATATACAAAAGTTAGGCTGTGAATGCTTCTTAGAATGATGAATTATTTTGTCATGAGTTTGTGTAAGGGAGATCATGTTCTTTGTTTAAAGCCGCAAATACTATGCTTCTGTCAAAATAGTGGCAGTTTTTTCATATCACTCATGACCATTAAAAGTAAATCTCTTCCAAATTAGAATTGCCCGTGAAATGTAAGCATACTAATACTCAGTGAAATCAGCAAATAGCCTGGTTCTCAATACTTTTTAAAGGTAGAAACTCCTTTATCTGCCTTTCAGATACAGGACAAATTCATCCTCAGATTTCAATAATTTAACATGTGTGTATTGACTTGACTTCTTGTTCCAGTAGTGGCCATGAATGTTATCTTAGGTTGTCTGACTGTGCTTAGGAAATGTAAATTTTTAACAAAAGTGGATGAAAGCTAGTTAGTGCTTTGGCCAGCTGTTACAACCTCCTGCTTTCCTTCCTTCTCTTTTTTTCTTATGTGCTGTTCTTAACTGGCTCAAGAACATCGTAGCATCATCATAGTCTCCTGTGCTATTCTGAACTTGCTTGTGTCTTACCTTTGGATCTCTCCAGTGACTCCATGATTCCCACTGAGTAATGTTGTTTTTTTTGTTTTGTTGTTTTTTTGTTTGTTTTGGTTTTTTGTTTTTTTTTTTTTTAATTGTATGTAAGGTTGTGGAATTGTCACTAGAATGTCTTGTCAGCAGTTTTTTCTCCTATCTTGTACTTTTGTCTGTAGTCCCTGCACGTAAGGAGATGACTAACTGTAGATTTGAGTCAAATCCTAGCACTGATTCTATCCTACTGCTGCCATTAGATTTTCATACAATGGCCACCTCTTACATGTTTACACAATGTTTTAATTGAAATACGAGTTGTGAACAGAGCTAGTAGAGGCCTTTTTGCCAGTGTAGGCAAAAAGTGGTCTCTTCCCAGACCACTATGCCTTGTCTTCCTCTTTACACTAGGAAGTAAATGTTTTTAATAGGAATACACAACAACTACAAAACCCATTAAGAGTTTCAATTAGAACAATATATATACACACACACACTTATTTGCAGATAGAGGGTGAAATGTTGACCATTTGATTTACCTATGCTGCCTTTGCCCCCAGATGTCTAAGGCAGCCATCATCAGGAAGTTACATGTGTGGAAGAAGGAAAATCCTTTGTGCAAAAAGGAGTGGTGACACTACCTTGTAGAAGTGTCTTTGGTATACTGTAGCTGGAATACTTAGTCTTTTTAAGACTCATATGCAGAGGAAATTAGGAAATACTGTTTGTTGGGATAGCCGGTAGTTTTTGTAAGAGACTGTCTCCCCTGTGGCAGCTACAATCTGTTTCCTGTTGGATTTGTAACTCAGCAGATCTTCTGAAGGGGGAGTGAGGCTGCAGTTCCAGCACAGTGATGTTTTAATTGATTGCATGGTTTTCAGCAGTGAATTGTGTAGACATTTCCCTTATATACAAATAGCTTCCCTTGTTTACCTGTGCATGTAGGTGATGAATACTTGGTCATATGCTATATAGCTGTGACAGGCTTTTCTGGTCATATGGACTCAAAGATAATGATAATGGAACATCTGATTTGTTCTTAATTTGTTACTGATATGTTCACACTGTCATGACTTTCTGACCTGTTTCCTCTGGTGTTCCTATGTAGCTGTGTTCTTCTGAATAGTTTCTGTCACAGTGGTTTTAAGTAAAATAATAATAAAAGTAGAATAATTCACTCAGTGATACTTGCTTATATGTGTTGATTTTTAAAAATGTGCATTTGCAGATACAAATATTGTACTTGGAGTTTGTTCCCTTTCATTTACTTTTTTGTTTAGTGACTCATTTACTCTTTTACTTAATGACTTAAAGTTTTTTTTTTTCTTGAGATGCTGTAGATCTTGAAGGGTGGTATTTGGGGCCTGTTTGTACTTAACATTCACCTGGAATCTTGTTTTTTATTATTGTTTTTAATCACAGTGGTACTGTTGCACACTTACTTGTCATGCTTCAATTTTTAGTTTGGAAATGCTGGACAAAGTAGAGCCACCTACGATCCCTGAAGGCTATGCCATGTCAGTGGCATTTCACTGTTTACTGGATCTTGTCCGTGGTATCACTACCATGATTGAAGGAGAGTTGGGAGAGGCAGAAACAGTCAGTCAGACCACATCAGAGACAACTTCATTACCATCACAGTCTTCAGAGCAGCAAGACTTGCAGTCTGTATCTGATCAATCAGAGAAAGAACTAGGTATTTGAAAATGCAAACACTATTTAAATACAGAAGTTCTACATAAAGCAGGATTAAAATACATGCTTACATTTTTTGTTTCTAAATTGTGTATAAAAACTTGTAATGAAGTGGCATTTGTTTTTTTGTTTATTTGTTGTTTGTAACAGGACAGTTACAGACTGTCCTGCAGCAGTCTCTAAAAAAAAAATACTTGATGTAGTGCTTCTGTCCTATAGCACCTTAGCCATAGAATCCTTCTAATCTACTAATACTGTTTCACATGTGGGATGTAAGAGAAAGATAACAGGCATTCTGTTCTCCAAAACTACTATTCTGACTCCTGCTTAAAGCTGAGATCCAAGGCGCAAGAGACACCCTGAGATGAAATGTGGCAGTTAAGATCACATTAAAGAATGTATTTCTAGTAGCAAAAGAAAAAGATGAACATTTTAATGAAGAGATTTCAAGTAAGATGGAAGTATTTAGGGAAGAACTTTTTTAAGAGCAGAACAAATAGGAACTGAGGCATGTATCTGTGCAGCATATGAGGAGTTTGTGTATGTACTTGTGTCTCGGGGCGGATTTTAGGTTGTGTACCAGGGAGCAGAGACCGCAGTGCTGTGGGTTGTACCCAGGGGGAGAGGAAAGGGGCTTGTGCTGAGCGCGGTGGAGCTCTCCGTGGTACTGCAGGCAGATGCACACCAGCCCAGCCCAGGGTCCTGGTGTGCCCTGGTGCAGGGAGGGACGTGTGGAAATGATACGGGCGGATTTTTTCCTAAAGTAAAGAAATAGGAAAAAACCACAGAACATTATAAATACCGGGGGAGAAAATTTCAGTGAGTTTCTTGTCCCACATTTGCATGCTTCTGAATGCTTATTTTTATAGACAGAGATTAAAAATAGTTATATATACAAAAGATCTTTTTTGTATAATTTAGAATAAGCATTGCCTTGGTGACATCTTTTACTTTAGCAATATTATTTCAAATGAGACTGTTAAAACAGTACTAGTGGGAGCAAGTTTGTGTATATGCATATATGGCTATCTAAACCTATGTATAAAAACACACTTTAAAAGAAACAGTAGCAAATATTTTGTTTGTTATATATAATAGAAAGTTACTAAGAAAAATACTGTGTTTCTGCTATGAACAATTATATGCATTTCTTTCAAGTTAGCAGAGCTGTCTGGGAAGAAATGGTGAATGCTTGTTGGTGTGGTCTTCTGGCTGCTTTATCACTTCTACTTGATGCAAGGTATTTAGTCTTTCGTTTCTCTTGGGTTTTTTGTTGTTGGTTTGGTTTTTTTGTTTGTTTGTTTGGGTGTTTTTGTTTGGTTTTTTTCCCCCCAAAGATGACATTCCCAACTGTATTTTGAACTGACTTCTGATACTGGTCAAGTTGAAAGTTGTATGAGAGAGCGCTGTTCATGGCATCTGAGCAGACAGGTTTGTGGATTAGTGATGGCTGGGCTAAGTGAGGATCTGTTAAGAAAAAACAACACAAAAGTCTCAGAAGTCTAGCATCAAACTTTAATGTATTTCAATATAGAACAATTAATTATATTTTCAAAGGCTTGCTTTTAAACTGTTATTTTTATTCCTTTTTACTTTGACTGAATGTTTCAACACATTGAAGTGATTCTGTGTCCTGATTACTGTTGATAAGATACTGAATAATGTCTCAGTACTTGTTAGTGTTGTGCAGTCTTTGAAGTGGAAAAGCTGTTTACTAGATAATAACTTTGGTAATTTAATTGTCTCTTTCAAAGAATCTTTTCTTATCAAACACCATTTTCTGAAATTAGAGATAAATACCTCCTCACAGTCTGCTTTGCATTCAGAAGTAAAGACCAATTTTATAGGGAATGGTTCTGAAGATCGTTGGGTTTTTGGTTTGGTTTTTGTTTTTATTTTTATTTTTATTGATTGTTCTTGCCCTTCAGTATTTGTAGTGTTGACAGGTTTAAAGTCTATGTTCTTATTCCTTTCAGTTTTGGCTAGCTGCTTGCTTCTGTGCTGTGGACTATTTCTTGCTAAACAGTGTGTGTGTACTCTTTCAGCACTGATGAAGCTGCCACTGAAAATATTCTAAAAGCAGAATTGACTATGGCTGCACTTTGTGGAAGACTGGGTCTTGTAACATCAAGAGATGCCTTTATCACTGCCATTTGCAAAGGATCTTTGCCTCCTCACTATGCCCTTACTGTATTAAACAGCACAACTGCAGCTCTGTCCAGCAAATGTAAGCATATAGGTTTTCCTTAACTTTGCTTCCATGTATTCTCCAATAAACCTGAGTTGTCCCAGGATGCAATTCAAAAGGTACATAACTGTAGAATTTGTCTATGCTAAATTATGTTAGAATCCTCGGACAGGATCTAGACTGTCTGCTTTCCAGAACCAGTTAGTCTTGCAGCATCTGCTGGGTATCATTCTAGTGATCTTAAAACTTCCTGAATGCTTAGCATATGTCAGAAGTTCATATTCTAAGGAGATGTATTTACTATCTTAAAGGTATGTTAGAATATGTGATTAAGGCATTCAAATTCTGAAAGGGTCTCTGAGCAGCTCAGATACTTAAGAATTTGCTAGAACATCCTGCATTTGTGGTCTACTACAGCGTTTTCTACAATTGTCTAGTGATGGTAGTACTTACTGTGTAAATGGAAGATCTTACTTTCCAGGCTCTGTTCGACTTAGAAGAGGTTGAATTGACGTTCCCCACATCCTGAGAGAATGTTGTAATTCATGGAATATGCCAGTTGAGGATGTGCTCAATTTCTAGTTTTGAAAATGAGTTACTATGTACTAAGAAATGCAACTATCTGGAGAATATGCAGACTGATCGTTAGACCTCTTAATATAAAACAGAATATCTTAGTCTGGGGAAAAAGGACCCATACGTTTACTCCAGCCCAAAAGCTAACTTTGTTATTAGATCATACGTCTGTGAAGCAGTATGCATGACTGAGCTACATAAATCATTACGGAAATGAAGCAGTGAACGTAAGTTATTTTATATAGGTTACTCGTCTTTTTACAGGTGAATTCTAAAATAGGTGTCCTGAAGTCCTGTATTGGAAAAACATCATGATATAGCATTTATGACACCTTTATTTTCTGAGTGTACTAGTACAATGGTAGCACAAATCATACCATTTACACACAATTACCACCGATAACTGAGTTGAGACATAGTCTAATGGTCATATTGTTGCGCAAATATCCCAGTCTTGACATAAAATGTATTAATGTGTTGCAAGCAATATCTAATAGTTAGTGAGAGGGAGTAATTACTGGCTCCTTTAACTCTGTAAGGCAACGATATAATAATCTAAATATGACTAAAGGTCTCAAAGTGACTTACCTTAAAACTGTGAAACAAAAATTCTCTGGACAGTGTTTACCAGAAAGTGGTTGTTACTACCAGTAAGTACTGGATTTTAAACATAAATTTTTTAATTTTTTTTTTCCTTCTCAATTTTCCTCTAGCATATTCCATTCAAGGACAGAATGTTCAAATGATCAGTCCCTCAAGTGAATCTCACCAGCAGGTTGTAGCAGTAGGGCAACCCTTAGCTCTTCAGCCACAGGGAACAGTAATGGTAAGTACAATTTGTAAGTGATCTCACCCTGCTTAACTGCTTCTTTCTGTGTCCCACTGTGTTTCAAAAATAGCCAACAGATAAACAGTATTCTTACAAATAATGGTTATCTGAAATGTTAACCTAAGCTTTTAATTTGGAACAGCCCTGGGCAGTAAAGTTCTCTAAGTGTAAAGAAGACTTACTCTTGTTTTTCATCTGACTCTTAATCTCAGCAGCTGCCATCCATTCCATTTGAAAAACCATAGATCTTAGCTCTATTATGGGCATGTGTGTGAAAGTTCACTTACGTGGTTTTTTAAGGTAGACTCTGATTTTGTGGGAAAGATACACTTAAAGCTGGAGTACTTTAACTTGTGCCTTTGATAATAATGTGAAACTGGGAGGAGAGGGCAGTGATCAAATCACATTCAACCCCAGCAAGATAAGACTGAGAGAAGAAGGAGAAATACTGAACTACTTCTCTAAAAAATGATACATTGCATCAGTGCAAACAAAATGTAATCTTTAAAGTCTTTAGTAAAAAACTGCAAATTTCCTAGAAACACTATTATTGTAGAATAATAAGAATAATGTGGTTGGTTGTTGTGGTTTTTTTTAGCTGACTTCAAAAAATATCCAGTGTATGAGGACATTACTCAACTTAGCTCACTGCCATGGAGCTGTTCTTGGTACATCGTGGCAACTTGTCCTGGCTACTCTTCAGGTATAGAGGAAATATTTATGCCTTGCTTTTTTTGCCATAATTTGGGTTTGAGTTCTTACGTGGGCAATAGAAGAAGCTTTGATTCTACTGATGGTCTACTTTGTATTGCCTTGAGTAAGTACTGTAGAATGTCTCTTGAATTGTTTGGCTGGAATACTGCCAGCTAGCTCAAGTACAATGCTAATTTCCTCACTAAAAGGAGCCTGAAAAGGCTTTTCTTCTGAAAATGATCCTTTTGTATTTCAGCATCTTGTGTGGATTCTGGGACTGAAGCCTGGTGTTGGGGGTGCGTTAAAACCTGGAAGAGCTGTAGAAGGGCCCAGCACGGTAAGCAGGATCATGATTGTTCATTTCACATTTAATGATTATGGAGTATTTTCTATTGCAGTCTGTAAGACACATTTCTGTCTCTTTTTCAAGGTTCTGACTACAGCAGTTATGACTGATCTGCCAGTTATATCCAACATACTTTCAAGGCTTTTTGAAAGCTCACAGTAAGAAACCTTATCTTATAATTAAAATAATGTGTGTGTATCAAGCTTGACAGTGTTTTGATAGCTGTTATTTTTCAGATACCTTGACGATGTGTCTTTACATCATTTAATAAATGCCCTTTGCTCGTTGTCTCTGGAAGCCATGGATATGGCCTATGGAAACAATAAGGTATAGTTTTTTAGTTTCTTTTTAGATGTGTTTGTGAAACAGGCAGATGAGGTACTTTTATCATAGAATCAACTAGGTTTGAAAAGACCTTTAAGATGATCAAGTCCAACCTTTACCCCAGGTCTGCCAAGTCCACTGCTAAACCGTGTCACTAAGGGCCTCATCTACATGGCCACTTCCAAAATCCTTCAAGCTAACTATTTCTAATATTAAGACAGTAATACATTTGATACTCTAGAGTAAAAAATAAATTACGAACCAGAGAATGTCTTGTTTATAATAGTTCATTCAATGGTTACTAAATCCTCTTGAACATTCTCATTGCATTCTTGCTATGTTTTTTCTTAACTAAGGAATGTCATGTATTTCCATTAATCAGATTTCGGGTGGATAAAACTTTTAAAAGCCTTGGTAATTTCAGAGGTTAGGGATTCTGAATATCACAGTATATTCTGTGAGGTGCTGAGTTTCATTTCAGTTTTCTCTTATAATACACCTCAGAAGAAGCCTGACAATTTAGATATTGAAACCCCCTTGATAATTCAAACTTGGCAAAATGGTAGCATTCCTGTCAGCCTCAGTAAACAACCTTTAGCTAGAAAGGTTAAAGACCCTGTGATTGAAAAAGATTGAGTATATATTCTAGACACAATGTAATTCCAGAGGAGAGTTTCTGAAAGTTTTTCCTTGATCTATTATAGTAGAGATAATTGTGAATGAAAATACATGTTATAATATTTGCCAATTACAACAACAGTGAATGAATTAAAACAAGCAAAGTTTGTGTTTAAAATCAGTTGAAAATAAGAGTAAAATATCGGCAGAAATAGCAACTGAGAATAATTCCAGCTCAACAGTAATTTTGACTATATCTTGATTTAAGAAAATATAATTAAAAATCTAAAAAAGTGTATTGCAAATATTTGCATATTTACTTGATGAATCGGAAAATTATCATATTCCTGCAGGGCATTTATGAAGCTGGTGGAGTATGAAGCATAAGGAGATTCTTAAATGAAATATTCTTTATTCTTTGTTTATATATAAAAGTTGTAATGGGAGAAAGACTACTTGGCTAGTAATGTATGTTATAAAACTGTTTGGAGGGAGGACTGTGTAAAAACTGCAGTTTTGAAAGGAATATCAGCGCTGTGGTTATTGTCAAACTTGGAGAAAACTATATGAAACATGAGGAAAGAAGTATTTTTCATGATATGCTGTTGCTACCCCCTTGTGGCTTCTCATGCAGTACTGCAGATGCTGTGGAAATTTCCCAGCCATGCTACCTAAGCTGTTATGACAGCATTCACAGCCTACAAAACACAGTACTTCAGTGAGATGAGTTGCACTTTAATTTGTAAATTATGATGTAGCAAAAGACTCTCTCATTATCTAAGTTACCTCAAAGTCATATGTTCAAATTCCATTTTATTAAGGAACCATCACTTTTTGCTGTTGCTAAATTACTGGAAACAGGACTAGTTAATATGCACAGGATTGAGATTCTTTGGAGACCTCTGACCGGTCATCTTCTGGAGGTAAATAGTTGCTTTTATATGTTGTACTAGAACTGAGTTTGTATTAATAAAGATCTTGTGGAAATACATTTGTAAAGTGTAGTTTTTTAAAACAGTCTAGATTGCTTTTACATGCACTTTCTTTTTGCAAATTGAATGCTTCACAATTTTAATTCAAAAGTGAACTTACGTATTTAAATTCGAGTATTTTAATTTATCTTACGACTTTATGGTGCCATCAGTCCTTATATGTTTTAAACACAGCAGTGTTTAAAATGATCAATTTGTTATACTTTATATACATGTTATAATGAAGGCAACACAAACAGGTTCCACTTTGGATTCAAGTAATATGAATATGTAGGAAGATTTTAATGTATGTTTTTACATCCTTACCAGATAGATTGAAGCCACTAGATTTACTTACAAAGGGTTTGCTTGTTTTAAAAGTGTTTAAGCTAAGATTTTGAATGGTCTCTTTAAGAGAATACTGTACAAATATAAAAATAGGTGTCATAATCCTACTTAAATGTCTTCAGTATTTTAACTTCAAGATGAAAAATGTGCTCCATCAAGGAAAAAAAATCTTAAATTTTGAATTTGAAATTAAAAACAGGCGATGGAATATAATTGTAAAGTTTTTATTCTCTATACAGATATGTAGAAGAGAGAAATACAAGAACAGGGTTTGAGTTCAAGTGGGTGAAGGAGAAGGTTTTTCTTCCTCATTTTCCAGAAAGTATCAGACTGCCTTAGAACCAGTGCATTATTTCAAACAGTATTAAGAAGATGCCATCTCTAACCTGATTTATGGAGATCATCTTTGAGTTACAAAAAGGAAGAAGGAAACCAATGCCAAATTCAGTTAAACACAACCTGAGGGAAGAATTTGTTCTCTGTCTCAGAAACTGATTATCTGGTCAGAATCAGAGCATTATGAAGTAGTTCAAATTCTCTCTTTTCTTATATAAGGTAACAAAAATATAAATAAGTCAAGACAGTAGCTATTTCTTGCCTGCTTTTTTTAATATTAAGCTAGCTCTTCTGCATTGTCCTCCTTTTCAGTTTGGCTAGTGGTTGATAAGGGAATGTCCAAAACTGTCAGCCTTCCTAATGATCCTTCCTTGGACTTTGATTCTGGATTCTCATACCATCTGAGCTAGGGCTGGAAGGGTGGGTGGATATAATTTTGTAGAGGTCAATGAAACAGTAGACTTACCTGATTGGTTTCAGGGTAGCATATCAGTTATGGAAGTACAGATCATAGTAGGTATCTATGAACTGGATTTGCAAAATAGTTTTTATTTTTCTGCTCTAAAATAGCAGTTAACAAAACTATTAGGTTTAGATAACTAGGTTCACAAAAAGAAGACATGCATTTGAAACTAAAGCTTGAAATAGTGTTTGCTACTGTTTTGAAATAATTGAGTGTAAGGCTTATTTTATATTCACTGTGTAGTTACTTTTTTTTGAGAATATAGAAGAATGCTTTCTGTGTAGGCTACTGTCATACTTCCTCACATGATTATGTGAAGCAATGTGTGAAAGATGAAACTGGCTTTTATAGTAGCTTAAGGCACAGTTAAACCTGAGAGTTTCAGGCATTCATTGAAGAGTTGTTTGGTGCTTTTTAACCAATCACTCTCTGAATTAGCAGTTAGTATATTCATTTTGGAAAATGTATTGGCTTGAACTGCTGTGGTTTTCATTATTTTTCCTTCTGTGTCTTTCACTGCTTCCTATTGCTTCCTTATTCAGAAGGTATGTTTGTCCAAAAGATACTATTTTTTACTATTAAAAATAATTTTATCATCTAGAGATTTATTTTATAGTTGTAAAAATATTATAATAGCGTATGTAAATTATAATATAATAAAAAATC
>NW_009911213.1:0-14429 GCF_000696875.1 Nestor notabilis | reverse complement strand
ACCGAGCCACACAGCTTGGTGTCATTGGCATTTTACATGAAAAATGTTCTGCACAGGGCTGACAATGCAAGGATAAAGGAGACTGGGCAGACACATAACTCTGAGTCCAGACTTCTCAGAGCAACGGTCCCTGCTGGGATAAGCAGTTCCTCCTCACAGGAGGGTTACAGAGATCATGTAAGGGCACATGGCTGCATGGGGGCTTGAGCGACATTGCTGAGGTTATGTCACCAGATACTACTTGGCAGCACACAGACAGTTCCAGACCTCGCCTGAATCCGTGTCACAAGACGGTTCTAGAAGGAAAGTTCAGGAGGAGCTCAAATGACCCTGTAGGAAGGAAAACAGGTTGTCTTGCAGTGCTGTTTCTTTGGCATGTGAGGACAAATGAACCACAAGTACAGGAACACCTGCCAAGTGCACCCTGCAGGAAATTTCTTATTCGTTTGTTTCCTCCCCTCCCCCCAGAAAGGAATTTCTGGTTAAGCTGTCTCCTCTGTTCTTTCACTGCCAGACTCATGTCACGCAGTAGTGACAGTGGCGTCTCCAAGATGAACCTGACGACATAGACCACTGCCACTTTACCAAAACATTTGTTAGTACTCCCTGTCCAACCAGATCAGGAACAGAGCATGGAAACAGAGTTTAAAAAACCACAGTTCTACCCTGGAAAGCAATAGCAACTTGTTACTCATGAGGCTTTTATGTTTTGGTGTTTCAGTTTTTATTTTACAGTCTATTGTATTTTTACTTTCCTAGCGAAAGTCTGTACTTTCCAGTTCTCCTGCTGTTGCACAAACCATAGCTATATTAAGTATAATCAGTTTTAACTAATATGAGAATAAATTCTACAATTGGAATTTAATAATCTCTGCTGTTGCCATTAAGTCTAGAAAATTTCTTAATCTCAACACTTTTAGAGCTGCAAACCAACTGCATGCTCATTGGGAAGGCAGCCAAGCATGTGATGCTCTGCAACCATACAAGGATTACTTCTAGTTAATCCCAACATAACCCTACTTCTGAAGGTGGAAAATAATACTGATAGAAATATTCTACTTTGCAGAACAACCTGCAAGTTGTTCTTACCTCATCTTGGTAAGAGAGGCTTACTGCACTGTCTTCTTTCAATACCGAGCTGTTCTCCTACAGATGCAGGATAAAAAGTGCATTAGAGCCCTGTGGGGTAGCTCTGTGGGCCACATACATCACAGCTTCCTGAGGCCTTGGGTGACACAGGAGGACAGACTATCAGTCAGCCTCTTACATCTTGCAGTCACTCTCTGAATTCAAGTACAGTAGTACATTTGCATCCTCCAACAGTTTATGGACTCCCAACTCTATTGCAGATGCGTATCTTCTTAGAAACATGACAGTGAGACATGATCACAGTGACTTTTCTATTTTGCCAGGTGTTGTGGACGCCATGGAAATAATTTAGGGACCACAAAGAGGGCTACAGTCTTCAGACTGAAAAACACTCAAGTGACCACTTGTCACTTACCACCTAGTGGTGCCAACATTTTAAAAACATTAAAAAATAGCAACCCTGAAACAGAATCACCAGTATCTTACACTTTTGTGCATATTAATATCTGCATTGATTTTACTATGCCATGTTGCCCCCGATTTATGCTGTTCTCTCAAAAACTGCCCTGAGATACACGCTAGCATCCAAACTTTATGGAATTTCTAGCCAGAGTCTTCTCATGGTTGTTTTTGCTCCCCCCGCCCCCCAAAGATGTAATCACTCTGCCATCACAAGAAGCAGGAAGGAAAATATATAAAATATATTTAGCAAAACCAGTAAAATTAAAGTGGAACAGAAAATGCAGTCAAGTAGCAAATATTATGTACAGCAGCAGATTTTACAGTTGTTCCTACACATACCTCTGCACTTATTTCATACACGCTTTTTAAGGAGAAAGAAGAAAATAGAAATAAGCTAGTGTTAAGAAAGAAAACATTTTTTTCCTGAACAGTAAATGGGGTTTATTACTGTGTGGTTGTTTTTTTTTTTGCTTTTGAAACTCCAATTCAGACTATATATACCTCTAAGAAAAATAAGAGAAGGACACCATTTTCTCAGTCCCTAGAGTAAAATTACACTGTCCTCTTTTTACAGACTATACTGGTATCTTAAATAGTTACACTCACAGGATCTAGACATCATCTGGCCATCTTAAGTGATGTAGGTAACAAACATTTTAACCAAGATACAAAACAGGTATCTGATTTTTCCAGCTTTCCTGAGGCTGAGTGAATTGTTTAAATACATGTGCGCTTATCAAAATCCATGTTACAGTACATTTTTAACAGTAGTTTGTTAAGAAATCATGAAAGTGCATTAACAGCCTAAAAGCAGGCAAAAAGTACTTCAGAAGAACAGTCTTTCCTTAAAGTGGCAGAAGAATGTAAGCCTTCCCCCAAAGCAGTGTTGATCTTGTGTGAAGACATCAGTGATCTTCCTAAAGACTCCACAGTGTGGTGGTGGGGTTTTGGCTTTGGGTTTGTTTTTTCTGAGTTACAACAATCATTTGAATGAACAAAATTCCATTAGAAGTGTCGGTGCAGGTCTAAAATTAAAGCAAACATCCTGACAACCTATTAAACCAAGTTATGAATGAGGCTTTCACATCAAAATTGTGTTGGAGTCTAGCGACGACTTTCATTCAGTAAACACCAAACAGAGATTGGAAGTGGTCTGAATATGCCACAAACCTAAACTGCATCACCCAAAACAATAAGTTAAAGCAAATCAAACATACACATCTTCACCACCACAAACAGCAGGCCAGACATAGGGAGGGGAAGAAAAAAGGAAGTACATCACACACAAAGCTCTGCCTTACTCTAACTTGCAAAGGAAAGTTTGTCAGAAAAATCAAATCTGATCAACATCTACCTGATGTTCAGGTGAAAAGAGTTTCCATGAGATTCAAATATACTTGGGAGAAAAACTAGTAATGAGTTATATACCAGTCACAGTGGGTAACTTCAGTGTCCTCTTTGGAGACGTAGATTTGTCTGGAATGTTTCCCAAAATAAAGATTTTTTTATTTAGTTAGCAAACCTCACACCAATAGTATCACATGTCACACAATTCCAAAATAGCACTTCCTCTTTTCCCCCCAAAACGTGTTGATAAAATGGCAGGCTCTTACTAATCTTGGTCAGGATGACACGGGTTACTAAGTTATGGGATAACACATGTATTGTGGATTTTTCTTCTTACAGATTAGTCTGATTTATTTTCTTTCTCCACATAAGGTTGCAAACTTCTTTCTCTTTTTCCCTCCTCTTCCAACTTCCTCCCTAGTTGACTTGCCAGACAAATTCCACTTGGAATGTTGAGTTTTCCTACTTTTCTGCTTACAATACATAGCAAATCAGTGAAGGAAAAAACCCACCACCAAGTTCACAACTCATGGCTGAAGCAAATGTGAGTTTCATAAAGGCAAAATGGATGGGTTTTGAGTACACTTACACAAACAAGTGTGAATAAAGGCTTTGTACCCAAATCATTCAAGTTTATTCCAGACCTCGTATTTAAGGTAAAGCAATAGTTCCATTTTCTACATGAAAGGCTCTTGGATGCACTGCTGCTGTTAATCTTACTAGCTGCTTCAGGGCTTTCCTCAAAATTACCTTAAATATTTCTGTCCTTTGCCAAAATGTTCACTGAACTAAACCAGGCCAATATAAATATATAACTGCAATAATTTTACTTCTGAAACCAGTAAAATTCTAATGATACGTACAGCCAAGATGTAGAGCAAGCTGTCACCACCACCACTGTCGCGTAGTTTTACTTTCAGGATTTGTGAAGCGTTTTTTTTCTTTTTTCTTTTTTTCATATTTTTTTTAGAAGATGAGAGTGCAAGAAAGTAAGAGGGGAGCAACAGAAAATAGCTGTTGTTTATCCAACTGTAACTGTATTACAGCACATTAGGAACTCCTGCCTGTAACTGAACTTTTCTGATATACATGAAATAACAGACTGTCAGATGGCACTTACATGGGAACACGTTACAAGCTTGAAGAACTTATCTGTGCCAGGTATCATCAGAAACTGTTCAAATTAAGTCTACACAAAGAAAATTTCAAGATTCAGAAATCAGTATTGCTTTGGGGTAAAAAACACCACCAGTAACGGTGACCTGGAAAGTCACCATTAACCTTTTTTTGGAGGATGGGTGAAAAGATTAATTTCATTATATATTCAAAGCCACTTCTGGTAATTGTAGCCCAGTGAGAGACACTCCTCTCACACACCTAACCGCTTCTTTTTTTTAGTGTTGATGGATAAATTCATGCCTTGAGTGCCCATGTAAATTAAAGTTACCCCATAAATTTTAACTGAATTACTGCACATTCACAGTAGCCAAAGAGCACAACATGTGCCTGAGGTTTTGTAACATTCCTACTTCTGTTTCTTCCGTAAGAAGATATAACAAATGATATTCCAGGGATACAACAGAGGTGAGATTTTAGAAAAATACTAAACAAGAATACACACAAATCACACATGGCCAAAACAAAATAAAAGTCTTTAGTGGAAAACAATTTTATCCTCCTCCTGCTTATGGATCTTAAAAATACACAAAGTGTTCATTTCAAAATGGAAAATTCAGTTGTGTTAAGGCTTGATCACACAGCCACTGCCCAAGTCTTATTGCAACAGATTGTGAAATATTTCTATGCAACTTCATATCTCCAACTGTACAGGTAAAACAATACTTGAAATCAACTAGCACTTCAATCCCTGCATTTTTAATATATAAACTCAACATAGTACTGAATTATACATTTAAAATATTTACACACTTGACCAAGAGCAGTACTAGCATTTATTGCCTTAAAACTGCATGTTCACTGCATGAAGGTTCCTTATTTTGCCCAACAGGAACAAATAAAAGAGGATAATATTTTTTTCCCAATTATAAACTCTAGAATGGTTCAATGGGAGATTGAAATGTGCCGGGGAATGCTATTAGGAAAGACTTTATCAATTTCAAGTAACAAGCTGTAATAGGTTGGAAAAATCACAAATAGTATCTTTCCCTTCAGGTTGGAAGTCTTCCAAACCTTTTATAAGAATGGTGTGAAAGTACAGAAAAAGCAGGATTAGGAAAAGTGAAGAAATGGAAAAGCAGAATCTACTTCAATTCACTGAGGAGAAAGGAAAGCCAGGGATATCTCATTTCTCCATTGCTAGGGCCCCAAGAAATCTCATACTTAAAAAAAGGGTTTTGTAAGACAGCCAAGAGCTTAAGGCTCTAAAGCAACTCATGCTTCATGATTTGCTTCCTGATTAGTGCTAGAAAGCATCAATCTCATTTACTGCAAAGAGGGCACTATCTACTCATATTAAAAGCAAACTGACAGGGGGACAGAGCTGACTCTTTACATTTTAATTGTTACCATTAGGCTTTGGTTATACTGAGTGACTGGAACAGTTATGGGAGAAATGAGTGGTTCTTTGCAGAAAAATGTAAAAAAACGAACCAAACTGAACAAAAAAACCTACCACCACAAGTGGCACTTGTCACAAGTAGAGGCACCAAAGCCTGAAGAATTAACAACTGTCCTCTCGCTATGTAGACCAGAACTGAGGGACACTGGTGGGGAATCTTATTTAAGAAGCCACCATTTCGATCAGCTGCAACTGAAATAACTACAATTTACAGCAAGCATTACTGTACTGCAGTAGACCAGTCCTTGGCAATACTGCACCACTGCTGCCTCTACTGGGCTTTATAAGTATGAAAATCTTAGTTTCGTTACAGTAAATCTTACACCTCACAAAACTAAAATTAAAATATTTAATATTTACATAGCATCTCAGATCCTCAATGCATTTTATAGGCATAAGCTAATCCTCACAACATCCCTGTGAGGTAGGTAGGTATTACCGCTATCGTAACAATGACAGTTCTAGCAACTTGCCAAAATGGCCACAGAGGATCCAGTGGAAAAACATACAAAAGTAGAGGAGCCTGGCTCCTACTCCTGCGCTTATATTCATCAAGCTACTTCCATAAAAAACACCCCTTTGTACGTATTTAACCAAAACTGAAATTACTTGAAGTGTTTTACAGGAAAAATGCTGCTAATTGTATTTTCTACAGATCACAAATTAGAATTTGCTTTACCTTTTAAAGAATTAGATTTTACAGGGACAATGGACTGCTCTGAGCAAGCTTATTTTCTAGAACTACATGGCTTAGATATAAAGGGATTAACCCAAGTAAACACTGGGGCTTTAGCACGTGCTACACACTATCGAAGAGATGACTCTGATTCAAACCCCTCTCTTTCAACTACTTGGATTTGGACACACTGAGAAAACAAGTTTCTCGTTCCTGAGGAAAACGGTGAGCCCTTTATCACTAAACAGTGAAACACAAACCTCTGGGCAATAGTTAGCAGATTCGAGCAGTAATTCAGTGAAGATACTTAAGGCATAAATGCACATGGAAGTTTTGTGTATTAGCCAACTTCTCCCTGCCCACGTGTATCTGTGCTTTCAAGAAGGCCTTGAATTTCATGACCCAACCCAATGGTTCATGCTTGCCAACAGCAAACATTACTAGGTTAACAACAGAAAATTGTTACACCAGCATCGGATGTAGCTATTACAATGGAGAAGGAGCTGGCAAAAAAAGAAGCTACTTGGTATGTAGTCTCAGAATGGAAACACTGGAGCAATAATGTGTTTTACAAAAAAAAAAAAAAAGAAAAAAAAGAAATAAATTCTAGACAAATGTTACAATTTGTAACATTTGTTACAACTGTATCATGCAGCATTTACAATTCAGTTTGAGTTGCCCTTTTTTTTTCTTTCCCTTCAAAACCAGGTGCATTTTTAGAACCATTCTTCACTTTGTACAGTGAATGGAAAAAACAATGCAGTGACGCTATAAAAATTTCAGAACACTTCCATGAAGCCATATCTCAGTGTTCACTAAAAATGGTCTATGAGTATTTCCCATGGACTTGAATGAGCTTTTGCAATTTACAGCTGGGCAGGTAGAAGTAATTTTTTTCCTTTTTTTTTTTTTTTTCCTGTAAGGGATATAAAACTCCCATAGTCCAGGTGGAAGCAGCCACCTCTCCAGCAGAAATATTAATTAATAAAATATATTCCCAGAGCCTTCTGCAACAATTTCATGGATGTCATTAAGCAGAGACATCTTAGCATTTGTCCTAGAAGAAACAAAATGGCATGGAAATATCCCTGTTGAATATATGAGAACAGAAGAAATATGAAGAAACAAGAGAAGAAGAATATTATCTAACATAACATCAAACAGGAAAATTACAAAAACAATCCTTACCAGGACAGTTTCCCTTTAACATGTAATATTAATTTTAAATGAAGGGCAAAGGAAAGTTTTAAGCAACCTTCAAAACTAGTTTTTGAAAGTCAGCATTCATACTTTAGCAAGTCTCGATAGTCAAAAGATGCCACGTGGCTCTGCTTGTTATAACACAATGGGCTTGATAAGAAAAGTAATGGGTATGCACATTCCTTTGTCCTGGATGCTACCTCAACTTGTGCTCCCATTCATCAATCACAATATGTAAGAAGATTTCAAATTTTTAAAGTTAATAAATATTTTTTAAATAGTGAGCCAGATTTAAGATTAAAAAATTGATAATGATAGAACTAGTTATAAAAGAAATAAATGGTTGAGTTTATCAGTTATGCAGTCAGATAAAAAAACAATCTGAAGGTATTTACTGTGATATCTTTGAAGACTTTGGCCTAGACATTTGACATCAAGCAAATCATGACAAACTAGCAGCAACTACTGCTCCTTATGTTCCCAGGCTTTAATGCTCTTCACCTGAAAAAACCCAAGGTTTCTGAACTGCTGCCCTATCCAATGTACAAACTCAGAGACACTCCAGAAGCAGTTTCAAAACATAGCAGAACCCAGATTTAAAAAAAATCAGCCACCAGAAGAGTTTAAAACCAGAAGGATCTGCCAGGATCATCACCTGTTGTGCAAGTGCACAGTCAAGAAATCTTTTAAAGAAAAGCATTAGAGTTTCAAGGAAAAAGATTGAGAGCCATACCCCTGTTCTAAAACACTACACAAATCATCTTAGAAATAAAATGCTAGCAGGGAAAGTACATTATATAGCAAGTTTTATGGTCACTTTTTAATGTGTAAATCTGCCCTAGCCCAGTTTTCACATAAATTAAAAGAGAAAAGTAGAATGAGGAGATGGCATTTTTGGCCTTGTGGATCCATGCTTGAGACAGGTATGGATCTGACTTTAAAAGAAAAAAAAAAAAAGCCTTAGATCACTTATAGCACAGTATTACAGATTTATGTCTTTTAAAAAAATCTGGCTATTGTGACTAATTCTGAGATGAATAGCTGAAGAATGGCACAGAATTGCAAACATGATGCTATACACAACCAAATAAAGGTGTATACTGTACATTTTATATCAATTTTAAAAACACATGGGAAATATTCAACAGCATAATCTAGCTGAGGCCTCAAACAAAAGGGCCCACTTCTGCCTCCATGTCCTCCCACAAAATCGATTTTACTAGACATGACAAACAATTCGTGTTTGCTTCAGTTTCCTCTGACTCATGTCTGGAGACAAAGCAGGTCTTGCTTTTGTATTTGTGTGCTGCTCTCCCTTGTTGGTCCACTATATTCAGGGCACTATATTCTGCTGTCTTAATAGCTAAAGTGCTGATATAAAAAATTGAGAAAGAGCCAAGCAGCTGGGAGGGCTCTGCATAAGTGAAGCTAGATTCAGCAAACCCCAAAATCCCCCACAGCACTACACATCCCAATCAAATCTTTCTTGACTCAAGCCAAACAAATATGACCCTTGAGTAGAAGGGTTTGATGTCCCTGTTCTAGCATAATTGCTTTAGCTAATGCCCCAACTTTAAAAAGTTTGCCAGTAATTTACACCTTTTGAGTTGTTATTGCTTAAGCAAACAGTTCAGTGTAGAAATACATTGCAGTTGTGTGCAACCTGGGTATGAATCAAAAAAAGATACTGAAAGTAAAACTACACATGAACCTTGCATTAGACACTCACTCCAAAATGACACATCAACATGAAGGGCTGCAACAGGTACACAGCAGCTTAGTGCCAACATCCTAAAACACCTCTGACGAGTCAAATCTTGCCTTAAATTTCTTATCTAAAGTATATGAGTGTTTTTTCTTTTAAATTAAGGCAATGAAATGGCTACAGTTCCTAAAGTTCATTTTAGGGGAACAAAAATATACACCTTTTTTTTGAACTTTAGGCAGCAGAACATAATGTAAAAACCTGCATTGCATTAAACATGCAATGCCAGGGTGGTGTAGAAAACCAGAACTAAACAAAAGTTAAAACACCATTTGGTTTTTCTTCTCCATTGGAACACAAACTCAAACTTTAAGAGAGGAAAAATAAAGCTTAAAATCAGCTAAACTGTTTAGAGCTTTATATGTATCTGCATCACACTCTAACATGATTTTGGGTAGAAATCTGTATGTTTTAAACCAGTGAGGGTGGGGGGAAGGCACTGTATTTATTTTTCATTGTGCCCATATCTGTTTGCACATATATGGAAAACAAATTAAATTCAAATTTTCTGTTCGTTCTCTCCCACACACAAGTATGACAGATTGCAGCTAACACATAATAGCAGAAGCTGATTCAAAGTTGACCTCTCCTATTCCACTGTGTTATGTTCAAACTTCTGGGCTCTCTAGAATCTGAGACGGCTGCAAAGAACCCAGAGACAGGTACAAGATTTAGTCAGCATTCAGCATTTCTCAGTGCATTTTGCAGAAAGGGTCTACATTAGGCATAGAATTTTGTTGTTTATTTTACACAGAGAAGTCCACCAACATTTGCCATAAATTCTTCTAAACTCTTTAAGAAGGCCATCTTCTGCTTACGGTCCAGTGTAGGAGGAGTGCTGCTTGCAGTAAGCTTGTTGAAGGCATCTGCTAACCGCTGGTAAATTACTGGATCTTGTTGAGTTGATAGCAATGTTTCAACTAGCTCTGAATATTCAGCCTGTTAAATAAAAAAGAATCTTACTAACTTAAAAAAAAAAAAAAGATACAATATATACAACTTCTCTCATCAGGACAAAAATCCTGAACCAGAGCTGTGACAGAAGACAATCAGTACCTCTCCACCTGTTGCCCAGTTTCACTGACTAGTGTGCCAGAAGTGACTGTGGGCCCGCAGCTTTCACCTACCTCTAAATCAGATAAACTCCTTCAGTCAGACCAGTTCTTTTTTTAAAGCTAAAGAAGCCTTTAGAGCTTTTGAAGACACAGTTGGAAAAAGTCCTGAGCAACCAGATCTGAATTCAGTGTTGAGCCCACTTTGAGCAAGAGGTTGGATTACAGACCTCCTGAGAGACCCTTAAAACTCAAAGGATTCTATGATTTCCCAGATGCACAGTAACTAACCACCCTCTTTAACAAATGACTGCTTTTCAGGTTTTAAGTGGCTAAATGTCATACCTGATGCAAACACACTAATGTGTAGAATGCTTCACCTGCTGCCGTTGTCATTTCTGTATTGTGCTTCTGAAGTACCAGCATATCAAAGACCATCTGAAATCCCAAAACCAAAGTAGTTACAGAAGTGTAAACTTTCTATTTTTTTGCTGAACCTCATCTTCAATTCTGATAATAATAAACATGTATTTACAAGCATCCAAGGTTGGTTGTTCTGTAATTGGAAAGTCAAGTTCTTTTAGAAGTTGAGTCTTGGCTTAACAGCACAAATTCATATCTCAAAGCACTGAAACCTGTTGTCGATTTATGTGTTCTTCAGAGAAAAATAGCATCTCTTGTATTTTATTCCAAAAGCTGCAGATATGCAAGAGAAATAATGAAAAAAGCCTTTGCTCCTTCAGAATTAACCAGGAGATTTCCTCCTCAAGTTTTGGACACTCCTACAGCTCACAGAAAGCCAAACATGGAACAGATTAATAAGAATGGTATGACAATTTGAAGTGGAAATTTAGAGAAAAGGCAGAAAGCTATGTTGACTTAATAGAAAGACCAAGAAAATGATGTAAGGTGTTCCTCATTCTCTCAGCTTGTCTGATGTATGCTTTTAACAAGCAATCAATGTCTGTTTGGTAAGAAAATACGTCTTAAGGAAAACTGGAACTTTACAAAATCAGAAGACAAGCACACAAATTTCACAATTACTTTGTTCCCAGTTAGCAGGAACCTGGTTGTTACCAGGTCACTCCAAAATTCGATGAGAGAGAGTGGATGTCCTAAAAGGAAAATACTAAATATGAGACTGGATTAAGAAAACACATAATTCATTGGCTACATTGAATAAATGATAGCATTTTCTTTCTAGTTCCCAAATGTGGTCTTTTTTTCTGCCTCGTTTTAGCATTCTACCCAGCCTCCAGTTCACACAATTCTGGAAGCTTTCTATTTCACAGCTTTCACAGTAAACCTAACTGCTAAAATTGTCAACCAGGTTCATTCTAGAGCTCATGTGCAGAGAGCATGGATGAATGTCAATTGCATTCTGAGGCATGCGGGTCCTTCACTGATTGACAGTAAGTAATTTCCTCCCTCCATCCTCCTTTGTACTCCAGCCCAATGTCTCCACTCCTTCATGCTCTCTTTCTTCTCAAATTGTCAGTTTTCTAGGTAACGCATTTCTTACTGTATGCGTGATCCTGATTAACCCTGTCAGATAGTCAAGAGGCCAAACCCATTGTTTGGCCCCTTGACACTACCTATATGCAAAAATCCCCCAAAGTAACAAAAACACAGATACCTTACCTTAAGAAAGTGCCTTGTTGCTAGAAAAAGGGTTGTATCTGTTTCTTGTGCTTTTGCACACTGTTCTGCTAATGGTGTTACAGCCTCCAGGCAGAGCTGGCAAACCTCTGAACTCATTCTGATAGTGGGTGTTAAAGAGTCAAAGTCAGATTTGTGGGAAATGAAATTGTGGTTAAAATTCCCAGTTGTGTCACTATAAAATATTTTAAATGCTTGTATGTATGTTCCACAATTTTGTTTTACTTCAAAGCTGTTAATAAAATAAAAAAAAAAAAAGGGGGGGGGGGGGGGGTAGAAAACCAGCAAAAAATTCCAACTTTGTTGCCTTCTTTTATTAGCTGCATGCACTAAGGTAACATAACCCTCTCTGACATAACATTTTCAGAAAGAGTCCCTTATGGTCAAGCTCATCTGTTTCTGACACGTGCCACAGATTAGTGAAAATGGTACTCCCATGATGAGAGGGAGAGCCCATTGGCACCCTGACAGGAAATGCTCTGGAGCCAGCCCAGTAGAACAGCAGCAATGTTTTGTATTACCAGCTGAGAAACTAATTCAGGAATGGCTTTGGGATACCAGCTGAAGGCTTATGAAGTTACACACTCTGAAATGAAGTAATGGAGGAGGAATGGCTGCCAGAAAAAACTTACATGCTAAACCACTTAAAGGCTGCATTCAAGCATCACAAGTGAGAGGCAGTTCAGCTAATACTAGAATCTCAGCAAAACTCTCAATCACCAGAGACTTAAGAGTCAGTTACTGATATATAATTATAGATACAGATATTGATAGAAAAGGAAAACATGCGAAGAACACCTCCCCCCTCCCCCGATTTCAACAGGTTATTAAAAAAGCAACTCAGATTTTTAAACACTCCCAAGCTCTATAAAGGATACGATGACATCCCTAACTCCAGTGAGTACATTAGGCTCTTAAAGAGGTCCTCTGGAAGTTGTGGAATTTTCTCAGGGAATATCTCACAGATGAAAGTGATTAATTTGTAATATTGATTACACAGGGATGGAAACTGTTACAAGAAAAACATGGCAATTTTAGAATCAATCATGTAACTATATTCTGACATAATTTCCATCTGTCAGAGATGTAACTGGTCTGAAGAAAAGACAATTTTAGTAGACAACCACAGAACTATTAGAAAGGCTATAACTCTATTAGCAAACACTGTCATACAACAGAAAAAGACTGCTATAACTAAACAGTTGATGGTGGAGGTCTGGCATCTGATCTATACAAATTTATGCAGTTTTACTTCAGTCATAAGCAGGTCTAGACCTGTGGGATAAAGCCTCATGAGCATTTGGAGCACAATACGGGGGCTCTTCGGGTACATCCTTCATCTCAGTTTCACCTAAAATGAGTGCAGCTCTCACTCTCAGCAAATACTACCAGATGAGAAAGCATGTTAAGAGGGGACAACTAAGATACAATTCAGAAGTGCTCCCCTGACTCAAAGTAGAACATGAACACAGTACAACCCAATGAAACATTATCATTCCACTGTTTCACGTTTTACTGTTCTACTGACAAGCTGCTGCTGTCTATGATATGAAATTACCTGCACTGGGAGAACAATTAAAAGAGTTACTACTTGCTCCCAGATTATTTTTTTTTTAAACTAATATCATCATTTCTGCTTCTTGCCACATTTCTGACACTATCAGAAATAAGATTCCACAAGCCACATTTTAGGTTTGGCTAATTGTTGACCTGCATGGACTCACTTTTAGAAGAAAAAAGTTCTTCTTGGGCCCTTTAAATATGCTTTTTCTCAGCTTACAGTATTTCTTTTCAAATGGTATCTAGAACTATGGAACAGTTATTTACATTTTAAAAAAACTAGAAAATTCAACTTACAGAGGTGGAATGCATATAGGAAGGAATTCTGGGAATTCATAACTAAAAAGCTTTTATATTCTAGCAACTATGTGTGAAAAATATATTTACCTTCAGCAGATCCTGGGACATTAGAGGCAGAACTAGATTAACCCCATACAAGACAACATCTGCTGCTGATACAGATCTGTTTGTAGCTTGCCCAGGTTCATGTCCTCTAAATACTTCATCTGTATAAAAGACAAAAAATGTTTTATACAAAAGAAGAATTGTACATATTGAAGGAAGAATCCCATTTCTTTATTATATAGACATTTTTAAAAATAGAACTATTCCCCTCTCCCCCCAAAAAACCATGAGGCACTGTATTAAAATAGAAACTTATTGAGTGGAGGCTGCCACATCACTATATATTTATATTCATTAGTACTAAGCATTTCATTACCACATGTACCAGATGGCACACTAGAACAGAGCACTTCAGATATTCTGAGAGTCACTTCCATTACAGAACACTGCATTTGTTTCTAGTGATAGCTGCATCATGCCTGCACACATGAACAGATAATGAGCAAAATACTACTGGATTTTCATTTACATATGTGTATATATATGTATTTTATAAACACAAGGAAAAGAAATTGGGAGAGTTACTGCAGAAAATTCTGTAGTAAACATGTTGCCAAGTTTCTCCCATTACAGGCAAGACCTACATTTCCCATCAATTGTCAAGTGACCTTACTTGATCATAGAATCATAGAATAG
>NW_009911212.1:0-1489 GCF_000696875.1 Nestor notabilis | reverse complement strand
TGGCAACGCGGTGCAAGAGAAGGGGGAGAACCGGCCCCAGCTCCAACAACTACGGCAGAGGAGAGGGCCACGGAAGCGGTCGGAGCCCTCCCCGGGACTCGTTTCGGACCTGCGGGGCCCGAGGTTGGCACCGTGCCGCTGTGGCTCTGCGGGAGGGGAATCGCTGGGAGAAGGCACCACCTAATAGCCCCGCCAGCAACCCCTTGGATTCCCTCCCGGGAAGGAGCCGTTTTAAGGAAGTGTGGTGGCGAGGCAAGCACCTAGGTGTGCGCACCCGGGCATTGCATCAGCACACCCAGACACACGGCTCTGCAGTCCCCACTTCTCGGTCCTGCACCCCGGATCTGGCACCCAGCGCCTGCGAGGCCACGCGGGCACAGGCAGATACGTGTCACCCTGCCGGCACCTTATTTAATAGAGGAAAGTCGGCTAAGGGCAAATAAGGGTCATCCTAATTATGTGCCGTTTCCAGACTCATTTATCCTCTCTATGCTCATTGTCCACAAACATAAAGTTAAGCGACCTTCGCTTTTGCTGATTTTTCCTCAATCTTTTCTCCTTCCATGATGTTTAATTTGAATCACTGCGCGGATGCAAGGTGGGAAACCCATCCGCTTTCTACCATCTCAAATAATTATTGTGATCTTCTAAATTAAAAGGGTATTTATAAACTCGTGGAATTTGTAGTGAACAGTAATGAATTTTGTACATTTAATCGTCGCTTAAACATCGTTTTCTGAGCCGTATTGCCTTTGTTCGAGGTAAACTGGGAACATCTTTCTCCTTTCTATTAAATCAGATGCCATACTGAAAGCACAATTTCAGGCTCTCCGATTCTGCCTTTTTTAAGAATTGTGTTAGGTGGTAGGCTGCTACAATTTTTGCATATCGGGCAATCGTAGAAAATCTCAGGCAGCGAAAGTTCAGACTTTTCGTACTTTTGGGAAAGTTTTTGGGGTTCGTGGGTTTTGGGGGGCTTTAAAAAAACCCCACAAAAACAAAAACAAAAAAAAACCTTTAATTTCAGGACTGATTTTATAGAAAGTGCAAACAAGGGGAAAGCTTTCCAGAGATAAAAATGCGCGAACTTGAGCTGTTGCTGTTGGGTTTTGGGACGCTTGT
Source organism: Nestor notabilis (assembly GCF_000696875.1). NCBI lineage: Eukaryota > Metazoa > Chordata > Aves > Psittaciformes > Psittacidae > Nestor > Nestor notabilis. Next base: position 367 of record NW_009911212.1, on the reverse strand, counting down.
TGTTGTTGTTGTTTGGTTTGGGTTTTTTTGTGGGTTGTGGGGGTTTTTTGGTTGGTTGGTGTGGTTTTGGTTTGCTGTTTTCTTTTCTTTTTGGCAAGACATTTTCGCATATTGTGTAAGAATAGAAATTTAAATCAGTGCAGGGTGGGAGAAGAGATGCGTGAGATTAGTCTAGCAAAGTGGAGGCAGTTGAGTTTCTCCTTGGCGCAAGCAGTCTACGCCCATAAATTTCAATAATCTGATGAATTTAAGCATTTAACCGGCAAGACAGAACACAAAATCGGCAAAACCGCGGGAATAGTCCGGGAGTAAATCTCCTCCCGGGCCAGACAGAGCCCGCAGCCAGGCCATGTGCAGAGCGGAGCTG
>NW_009911211.1:0-5545 GCF_000696875.1 Nestor notabilis | reverse complement strand
CGGCCCGTTCCTCCGAGAGGGATGTCCCCCACGCTCCGGGGCAGACGGGGAGCATTACTGGGCCGCTGCCCAAAGATCGCACGGTCACGTCCATAGCGCCTCAGCTTCCCGTCTCGGGAAGGGCAGGAGCCTGGCAGAGAAAGAGGTAGCAGAGTCTGGCGGTGCTGGAGGGGCTCCGGCCTTGTCCCCTGGTAAGAGCAGCAGTATCTCGGTGAGAGGCAACGGCTGGCCCCGGCTCCGGGAAACTGCTGTGGGATCAACCTCAGCGTTGCAAAAATCTGCAGAGTTCGCACTGGAAACCTCTCGTCTTTGACATATTCCATTGTATAACCAGTTTCACAAATGTTGCTATTGGACACTTGGATAAGGAAATTGCCAATATTGATTCCTATTACTAGCCAAGCCTAACCTATAGAGTTATGCAGGCATTTGAAGATGCAATGCAGCAGAACACTTAAATTGATGTTACCAAACTTGTCTTCCCCCCTCCCTTCCTTTCCCTTTTTTTCATCTTTCTTAGAATTGTGTCAGGAAAAGGTCTGCAGAGACAACATTTCTTTATAAAAGGAAAAATATCTTTGGAATCACACTCTCAACTGAAACTTGCTTTCAAAACACTGGTGTCTGCAGATTTATGCATCACAGTCCAGTTAAACTGTGTCTGCTGCCTAGTTTTAAGGAAGAAGACTAGAGCCAGCACCTCAGAAATGGGGATCCCAAAGAGCTGCTGCTGCCTCTCTGGAAGTCAACTGAATTTTGTTCTCCCTGATTCACTCTCACCCCAGTACTTTTCCCCTTTTTTAAATAGTTCTAAAGGTGCTGAATAAATGCATCAAATTATATGTTGAACAGAAATAGATAAAAGTGGGAAAATAGTTCAACTTGCTTTAATTTCTATTCAGAGGGTGTAAAAAATGTTTTATTTTTTACACTGATAGAAAATGTACTTAGCTGCTGAATTAAAAATTATTTTAAAACTCGAATTGTGCAAACCAATGAAAAACTTCCATACAACACATATAAGTAAGTTAATATAAATGAGACATAAATAGTAATTTGCCAGTGTAGGCCATGCTGGTATGATCTGGCAATTGAAACAGCATTAAGGGCAGTCTGCACTGCTTTTGCTGGGTTTACTTAAAACCAATCCCTTTGAAAGGCTCAAATAAAGTCCCAAGAGTCTGTAGCCAGGCCAAAGTGTCAGAAAGTCACCAACACCATGGGAGACTGTTATCATGGTCATGTGTAAAACACAAATTTGCAGAAGTTTCTGCACAGTCCAATACTAAAGATAACTCTTAACATGTCTCATTGACAAGACGCAGCCTTTTGTTGTTGCTGGTGGGTTCCCTGAATAAAACAAATTCAGCAGTGCTACACGCAGCAAGTTTATACAGCAAAATCAGCCCTGAGTCCATGGTATCTTTACACTCTGCCTTCCCATTGCTGTCATAAAGGTACTTCCTCATGACTGCGTGAGGACTGATACCAGATTTCTGAAGTAAATCACTGCAAGTTTTCTCTGCATGTGGTGAACATGATTTGCAGCAAAAGGCCCATGTGGATTGTGTGGTCTCAGTAGCTACAGCTGAGCTGTGTAATGACGGGGTAGGAGTGCTCTCTGACCCTGGAATGTAAATTGCAGCTTAGAACATTCCACAACCTCATTTACCCTCAGAGAAACATATCCCCGCTCTTCTCACCAGTTGGTTAAATGTCTTGTCTCCAGAAGCTTTTTGGTTGCTACTTGAATTCCTAAACAGAGGTGAGTGCATACCACAAACCTTCCTAGTTTCTCACAATTACATTACTCAGGAGGTTTGGTTTGCTGCATTGTAAAGACCAAGTAATAACAACCTAGGAATCTGGACACATGCACTCAGAAAAAGGGGCATACAGATGCAGATGTTGGTTAATATTTATGTTTAATGTTAGGAAAGATTAAATAGGAAAGATTAAATAGGAAAGATTAAAATCTGGCACACTGGACATGGCGCTATCTCTCGAGAGAGCATCAAAAGCTTAAGAATTTGCATCCAAAGAATTTCCATATGTTGTGCCTAAAGCATTGAGATTGAAAGCAATGAACCTTATCTCTGCATCACCAAACCTCCCTCTGGTTACAGAACTGGCTCGATCTGGCTTTGTGCATCTTCACATATAAACCATCCAGGTGATCCCAACAATGGCTAGCTGAAAACAGGCATTGAATCGCAGAGCTTGAGTTATCCCGGATTTTATCCAAGGATAGTAAGAGTAAGAGGGACCAGAATCTGGACACATGACAACATATGTGGTATATATATGTACCTGTGCACATTATGTGCCATATTTCTGTTATGTTTGTATCACGCCAGTTGCTTAATCAATCCTGTCCTTCCCATCCTGAAAAAACTATGTGAATATATGCAACCCCATCTTCAGTCTTCTCTTTGGCCACTAGGAAATGGTCTTGGTTTGGGAAATTAAATTCCTGTCTGTTGATGCACTGTTATGTACTGAATAGGAATCTCCTTTGATTTAGTAAAGGCAGGTGCTGCTCTCTTGAAAGAGAATGTTTCTTTTTTGTGATTTTATAGCCCTTGCAGCTATAAACATGTAACAAGTGCCTCAAAGAGCTTTTGTCCCAGAGACACCCAGGCTTATCAGCACAAGCATTTAGAATGCTGCTTTATGAAGGGAGAAGTTTCTCAGGGTAGGCCCTTGAATTCTGAACCCGACACACAGTTACATATTTCTCCTCCTGTTGCTGGTGGCTTTGAATGTTAAACTTCTGTTCTGAGCAGAAAGACGAAAAGATTTTGTCAGTAACCCTAACACCCTGTACCTTTATGGCCAATTAATTAAATTGCAGCAAGTTACTCGAGTTAGTATCACACTTTACTTCTGAAGATTGCAGTTCTTCAGGAGCAAATGTCTATCTACTGTAGAGAAGTTCTTGGTGAAGACAGGAAAAGGATCACTGGTTGATTCTTCCTCACCCCCCTCAACTCTTGCCAAATACATATTGGCGGGGGGTGTGAGTGTGTTTGGAGGGAAGAGACTGAGAATGGCAAAAATTGTCTGATGGGAGCACAGTAACAATAGTGATGAGAATCTGCTTTGAGAATGTTATAAATTTACAAGATGTAGATTTTCAAGTTAGAAAAGTTTGAGAGTAAAGAATGGGGAAGTATTCTCAGAAACAAAAGAAGTTTTATGGCAGGTGAATTGAAAGCGACCAGACAGGAACTGCAAGTAAGAAGTGCCAGTAGAAGGTTTCCTTATCAGCAAATTTACTGAGTGATAGCAAAATGGTATAAAAATGCTACACAAACTCAGTAAGATGGCTTGGGGTGGCCATGATGTGATCGGCTGTAGGTGCAGCATTTCACTGCTGCTTCTTCAGGTTAGTAGCGAGGGGCACAAGTTAACTGCAGCTTTATCTTCACTGAAGGATAAAATAAATCCCATTTAGTATTGAACAGTTAATCTGCGTTGCCTATTCAACTGTGAGAACATATTGGAAACACAACATCATAGTTTTAGTGGGAACTTAGAATGTAAGGCCAAGCATGGGCAAAAACATCATCCCCTTTCCCAGATAAGCCTTGCCTTCAGTAGAGATCCATAGACAAGGGTCTGTGTGCTTAAGGACAATACTCGTTATCCTTTTTCTTTCTCGTTGTTTAAAAAAAAAAGAAAGAAAGTTAGCACTTTGTAGAAGCTAAAACAATGCATCAGTGTCTGTTCCATCAACTGATACAGTAGCATGTGTTGGCAGGAAGAATAATTGGAAATATTCCCACTGAATACAAGATAAAATAGAGGTGAAGTCGTTTGCTCTGTTTTGAAACATAAAAAGGTAACGTATTTTTCTGTTTCCTGTACTTATGTTTTCCTTTTTTTCATTAACATGTTTTCAACAGCCCTGTAAATGAATAGTAAATTTTTGCTTCCTTCTTTTCTTTCTCGATTATGCTGCTTTCAGTCTGAAGTTCCAGTAACCCACATAACTTAGAACTAATCAACAAGAAGTTATCAACTTGAAGAAATGTTTTTGAAGAATATAATAAAGGATATAGGAAGACACTTCTGTGGTTGACCTTCTCAATTAACTAATTCAAAACCAAACGTTGAAAATGTATTGGAAAACCGAAGCCTGAAGTCTGCCTCTGGCTTAAGGATTCAATCTCAGCCTTACATGTACTAGCAAGTATTTGAGCTTTCATGCAATAATGTCGATTTTTATTGTACATGTAAACTGTCCAAACCTATTAATATTTTAGTTTCATTGCAGGTATCAAAAGACACTGTAATTATTTTCTCATTTAACAACTAGGAATAGCAACCGGCACCTGGTTTAACAGTTGGGATGCAAAAGTAATTCTAATCTGATAAAAATTACCCTGGTTCTTTGATCATAACAGGTAAGACACACAAAAGATTTTCTGTTAACATTGTGTGAAAAAGATTTATTTAAGCCTGTGTGTTAATTAAAATCACACAGAATTGACTATTCAGGAACAATTATTTCCGAAGCAAAGAGAAACAGCAACTGTGCAAACAACTCATTTTTCCACTATAGCTCTAGCTAACAGCTTACTAATTAGTACTGATGAGAAAAGATAATGCAGGTAGATAAATGTCTGTGGCTTCTACTTTATTGTTTTTAAGTGAATTAGAGACCTAAATTAAATAGAGTACTGCCTGTTTGCATGGGACACTGTAAATATTTTGTACGGAAACCTGAAACCACACGAAACTCCGGTAGTTTCACTTTGAAAGATACCAGTCTTGTGTATACAACACACACAAGTACTGGATTAGGAAATAGCCACTAAACTTGCAGAAGCCTTATCTGTTAAGGGCAGGAGTATCTCAAGTCACGTTTTGACTTTTCAAGGATTTAACGTAACTGGTGATACTTGCTTGCAAAAGCTGTGGATTGATAGAACCTTCAGCACAAAATGCAGGGCTGCTTCTTGTTTGGGTTTGCAGCGGTTTGGGGTTTTGGTTTTAAAATTTGCAATATATTGTGCTTGTTGTAGTGAGTTTGACTATTAAGGTAAAATGTAAGCTTGAGAAATAAAACTAATCGAAATACGATCTTCTCAGGCATAACACTGGGAATTAAAATACGATTTTTGAACAGTTGGTTCTTACCAGTGAAAACTTACTGTTTCTCACGTGGTCTTTCTATAGAGTATATTCAGTTGTAAGTTGCTCTTGTGACCCCAGACTCCCCAGAGCAGTGCAAAGACGCCTGGAAGCGCAGCGGGACAAGGCTTTTCTGGTGCAAGTTTGGGGCAGGCTTCTGCACAGGTACGTGTGCACGGCCTGTTTGAACAGCTCGTAAAACCATGCTATGAGACAAACTTTGCCACGTATCGGGTAAAGGTTGTAATTCAATTAAATCCACACCTCCCTTGATCATATTGATCCAGGGTGGAGTTCGCTCTACCCCTGGGATTAGATAGGATCTGTTCCACAGCGGTTTTGCTGCCCTTTCCTTCGCCCGGAGCCCCGAGGTGTTCGGGCCGGGCCCTCCTCTGGAGCATTAGGC
>NW_009911210.1:0-3023 GCF_000696875.1 Nestor notabilis | reverse complement strand
TAAAGTCTCCCTAAAGGGGGTCTGAGCTTAACCCCACAACGCAGAAACCCGCAAAACGGGAGGTGAAAAGAACATTGAAACTAACTCAAAATGGAAAACTTCTGCATTTATATTGTCCCAGAGAACACGTGTAAAGCCCGGGCAGGCGCTGTGTCAGTTTACTGAGAGTCTGAGCCCCATCAGGGGCTTTGAAGACCCCCTCCCCAAGCCACCATACATCAGAGCTTAGTGTTTGCACAATAAGCAGCGGGGACTGGGATGTCCCTGTCCCCTCCGAGGGGGGTTTGGCCACACAGATGTGGGCATCTGTCCTCCAGGGATGCAGGCAAGTGTCCATATTCAGTTCCCAGGTCTGCATCAAGGGGCTTGGCTTCATCACCAAGGTCCTTTGGGATGTGGTCACATCCAGATCCATTGTGCCCTACTCACTTGTGCTCCCGTTGCTCCGGCACAGGTCCTGGAGGTCTGTGGAGGCAACACATGAGCCCCATTAGCAACCAGTTAAGCTTAAAATAAGCCACTTAAATAAACTGACATGGTCTTTACCCCATCAGAACAATGCACTCACAGCGCACAACGGTGTCCCTGATCTGCCTGAAGCTGTTCTCCTTCATGTAGATGTAGTAGAGGTTTCGCAGCTCCTTGGGATAATCCTTCCGATCCACACCCTTCAGCACAGGGATGGTGCGCCCATTGGCCATCGGGGCTTCAGCCAGCGCCTGGTGCATCTGGTACTTGCACCACGGATCCTGGAGGAAGCCGGGAGTGATGAACATGACCCAGCAGTGGCTGTTCTGCACAGCCTCACACAGCTCCGTCACCACCGCGCTGCCCGGCGCCGCGTCCCGCAGCTGGAGGAAGCAGCGGAAGCTTTCGGGCTGGCCCTCCAGGTAGGACACCAGCTCCTCCACCACCTCCAGGTCCACCTCACTGTGGCAGATGCAGACGTCATAGCTCTTAGCCCAGCGGGCGCTGCCTGAGGCCGTGATGTCCGACACCAACATGGGTGATGGGTGGATGGACCGGCTCAGGCTTGTGCTGGAAGAGGAGCTGGAGCTCTCAGCAGAGGATGAGGAAGGTGAGGAGGAAGTAGAGTGGCTGGTGTTGAGGCTGCTCTCCACTGACCTCGGCTTGGGCTTGTGCAGGAGCCGCTTAAACCAACCTGCGGAGCCAGAGAGACCATAGAGAGGTTTTCGGGGAGGGCTTCCAGGACACCTCCAGATGGGATCTTGCTCTGACCCCCAAAAACCACTCCATCCCCTAAAACATCTGCTACCATGACACATGGATGCATCCATGTGGGCACCCTCGTGTTTTGGTGGGAAGGGGATGGACCCAGAGGGTTCATCCCCCGGCACTCACCAGCCATAACGGGCACCGTGCTGCTCAGCTGCCGATCGCCAGCCTGAAACCTCTCCTGCCAGCAGGAAAAATAAGGGATAAAAGAAGAAATGAGGAGAGCAGGCACCAGCCTGCAGCAGGCCTCAGCCCCCAGAGCTCAGTGGGGTTTACCCCACCCCCAAAATCACCTTTAGCAACGTTTTCCTGCACCCACCTCCCCAGTATTTGCCAGGAAGAGGCAGCTCAAGCCCTCCTGCTCTATACCAGAGATACATACCTATGGAGAGCGAGGCCGAGAGCCAACAGGCAGGAGACACCCTCATTCCCGGCGGTGGGGAAAGGATCCTGTGGAGGGAGAAGCGGGATCAACAGGGATCACCCAGGATCAACAGGCTGGGTGAATCAAATGAGGGCTTGGGTGAAGCCCAGGTCCCATCTCAGCACATACAAACCACATTGCCCAAGCAAGCCACTGCTTACTAATAGTGAAAAGCTATTGCTATTCATGGATGGTGAAAGGCGTGGGGAGAAGTTTGGGGGATGCCTACCTGGGATGCAGGAGCTGGGCACCGGAGTAGGGAAGGGGGATGCATCAGCCCCTGGGTTCAGCAAGGAGGATCTTCTGGGATCACCTAGGTGGGAAAGAAGAGGTAGGATACAACATGTTCACTCCAGAGCCTAACGGGATCCACAGTGAATGGCGAGGCTGATCCATCCCTACAGCTTCCCCATCTGGAGCAGCTCCTGATGGAGCAGCCCAAGTGGAGGGGAGGACAGAGGCACCCACCAGCTTCCCTAGGGACAGAGTGGAAGAGCTGCCCCATCCTCAGTCCCCTGAGATCCCCCCAGCTGGGGGCAGGTCCGGGTTCCACGGGGCATGCGGAAGCACAGGCAGGGGAAGCAGCTCAGCCCTGCCCCGGGCCTCCCTCCCACATCCGCCACCAGCCAGGCGTCACCGCGCCCAGCACGCACCAGCAACCCCAGCTGACCTCGGGGTGGACACTGAGCCCTCTGCCCACCACTGCGACACTGCCGCAGCTGAGCTGGCTCAGCATCCCCTTCACTGTTCACTCTGGAGCAGAGTGATGGCCGTCACGGTCCCACTGTGGCACCCCAGGCTGCCGCACTGGGTGTCAGGCCACCATCTATGGGGCCTGCACCTCTACCCAGCTCAATGCCCTCATGAATACAACACTCGGTGCTTATCATCCTAATTTCAGACTTGTTTTGCTTCCCCTTCCATCCCCAAACATGCCATGCCCCAAGGGAGGCCATTTACCCACCCGTGTATGCGTCAACCCGCAAGCTACCACCCCACAAACCCGAGTTCCCACTGGATGGCCCCCCACACCCTGCCTTCACTATGATATCATCATTATTAAAGGAAGCAATGTAATTAAGGAGGCACAGCTTGATGCACAACATGCCTTGACCCACCAGCAGCACAAGTGTGTTTCAGCTATGGTGTCGCCGGGCTGGTCATCACTGGGAAGCCTGTGTCCTATTCAATTGCCTGCAAAGAGCATTAGGAAGTGGCTTGAAAACAGGGTAAGCGCAATGCAGGGTCAAAGCCAGCCCCCAAAAGGCGTTCAGGTGAGAGAAATCAGGCTACTTTTGCCCCTAAATACGCCTGTAAGCAACACGCTTCATTACGGTGCTAACACAGAGCGTTACAGCAGCCA
>NW_009911209.1:42451-53194 GCF_000696875.1 Nestor notabilis | reverse complement strand
TTGCCGGCTGGGCTTAAACCACGACACCAGAAAAGCACATTTTTGTCCAAATTTCTCTTCTTTGTTCAGCAGCATGGAACAGCTGCTGTGGAATTCTAACCCAGAGTAAAAGTGGTTTGCACTATCTCCCTTATTCCTCCACAAGAACTATTTTGCTTTGAAAGCACACTAATTATTTTGGAATAAAGTAATATCCATTCTATGATATAGTGTTCCCATGGGGGCAGGGGTATGCTGAAGTTATTACTGAAGAATACTGCTACAGTTACCCTAGTTAGTTTTCCTATTCAACTTTACTTGCTTTGGAAACAAATCCTTTCCCCCTTCCTTTTAGAGAAGAAAATAATTATGAGCAGGTGAAGAGGGGGAAAATAGGTGCCCTCCAATTTAACAAGAAGTCCAGCAGTTTCATGAGTTACATCTCATAAAAGTGGGAGTTATGGGTTTGCCTCAATCATGAAGTTGAAGATTATTTTTCTTTTCACAAGAAATATCATCTCCTTATGAAAGACCAAGTGCAAGAGTGGGGAAATTAGTTGACCAGGTGAACTGTTGGTCCAGAGAACAAGCTATTTGCAAGCTTTGCAAATAGCTGTAGGGAGGGAAATCATCTATGAAATCTTGATCCCTTCTCAACTGATAATAGTTACTAAAGCAACGAAGACAAGTCATGCAAAGCTGCCAAACAGCATACTAAATAGTTTGAGGAAAAGGATTCCTATTATCTAATGAAAAGGTGTCTTTTGTTCAGCCATGCTATCTTAAGTTCTCCTGAAATAGATCATGTTGATCTGTGTCCCTGCAACAGTCTGGAGTTTTGCAAGACACTGCATTTCAGCTGAAAATCAGCAGAGGTGCTACACAGTTTCTACTGACTCGATGTTTAATTCCAAGTTGTTGGGACCTTGGAAGTTTCTTAAGTGTGTTTTTTGGGGAAAAAAAGAAATAATTATATGCAGATGGCACATGTCACCTTGCTGGGGTACTGGAAGGAACAGATTTCTATTTTAGCACCTGCAATACATGGATGAAACCCACATCTTACTGCATCATGTTTTGCAGGAATACACTGAGCTGGGAAAAACCACTGTCCTAGAAGAAGGTTGCACTAAGATTTCTCACACTGCTTTTATTCTTTTTCTTCTCCATCTTCTTTCTTCCTGCACAAAATTTAAAGATTTTCCCAGAGATGTGAGAAAATGGTGGAACTGTTATGTACGAGCTTATAATATAAATTGAATAGTGATTTTAACAGAATGTTTGTGTTAAATCCCACTCATGAAATTACTGTGATTCCAGCGATGTGCTGGTATGTGTTTATCAATAATTCTACTCCCTCTAAAAGGAGCAATCAGTATGAAAATGCGGGTGGGGTATCACAAACCTTTTATGAGCATGGGTACAAACTATTTCTCTTTTCTACTTTATTTTCACCATTCCGTGTCATGAGGCTGATCCAAAAGACTGGAATAAGCCTCATAAATGGCATAATATTGTTAACTGACAAAATCATTAAGCCTAGAGGACACTTACCCTGCAGAACACTTGAACCCATGGAAGGCTTCACAAATCCCATGCTTAAGGTGACATTAGGTCAATGTTTTTGACTTCTAACAGCAAACCAATGGCAAGTAGCACATGCATCCTCTGAACAACATAGCAGAATTATTCATAAATAAGAGATGAATGTGCGATAGAGTAAATAAATGTAATGAGGGCTCTCAGTGTGAGAGAAAAATGACAACCTTTTTTTTTTTATCGGTATAATATGCCTTTTATTATTTTGAAATATATTAGATTTTTTATATATCGAAACTATGAGATGTAGCATTAATAAGGGTGTAGATCAGACCCAGTTTCAAATTCAGAGTGGGATACTTCGTTGTTACCTGTTTGGTTTTTCAAAGACTCATGTTACAGCTTTTGTGCCATGACAGCATTAAAAAGTTTGGAGATACCAGCACCACAAGATGGTGCTGATGGCTGGTTGTCTGGACACGTTATTCGGCTATGACGGAGATCAGCCATGAGGACTTCTTACGGAGTCAGGCATGCAAACTATGCATAATCAAGAAAAGATCAGCCAGAAGCCTTTAATACCTATGAGACCTTGACTACATGAGCAATGAGGAGAAATTGCCAGGCAGACACTGGAAGGAGAACTATAGCCCATAATTTGAAGAGGCTAGAAGATCCTAAGCATTGGTTCCAACTCAGGTAAGAACGAGGAAGATATTAAAAGGCCTGCCAGTTACCAGAGACAGAAGACTGTTTAATTACTCCCATTTGGAGTTGGATTTTGATCATACTGTTGTTATTCCACTGATCTCCATAAATTTGTTTCTTTCTGTTCTCCCCAGCCCTCCATAAACTGGATTAAAAGCTAGTATGATTGATACATGCAAAAGATTGAATTCATCAAGCACCAGATTGGGGTCAGAAGGAATTTCCATTAAAAGCAAACTGGAAATAACCTTAGGAAGGCTGGAGGAGCAGCTGAGGGGGAAGGAAGAGGGGGCTGAATGAAATATTTCTCCAGAGCATTTGGAATAGATCACTCTCATATTCAAACTATTAGCAAATGATTCTGACATTGCTGTTTGGACAAGTTTATTCCAATACAGTTTCTGAGGTAGTCTGGTATTCTTTCTGAAGACATGTAATACAGCATGGAGAGTCACAATTTCAGGTCTTATTTTGCTGAAGGAAAAAAAATGTCAGGAACCAGAAATGTGCAGGGGAAATTAAAACAGAAGAAACCTATGTTTTATCCATTTCTACAGGAAGTAGAAAGCTTCAACCATTCCTTTTATTGGAGGATGAAGGGGTGAAGGATTTGGTTTTCTTTAATTTTTTTTTAATTACTTTCATGGTTTTGTTTTTAATGGTTTTCTGTAATGTTTCACAGTTAAGTAATTTACAAACACCACTCTAGCCAGGTAAATCTTGAATAAAGATACAGCCTTTAATTGCAATATGAGCATGAAACAGTATTATTATATGGCACATTCATTCGAAAGACTAATGCACAATCCCTTCAAAGCTCATTCATTGCTTTGATTTCTTTCACAGAAACAGTGCCTTAGACAGGAGACATTTGGAGTGAGATACTGAACCATACGCCAAGCTGACCTAAACTAACACTATGTTAGTTTACTAATTAGTTAGTGAACTAATGTAGTGCACACTACATTAGCATCAAGATGCTAATTAGATGACAAACCAGCCATCAAATATGACTAAAACGTTGTCAGCACTCTTTTCAATTATCCGTAATCATCTTTACACCAATTTCATGGCAAACTCTAGCAAATCAGCCAAGGAGGGGATTTCCCAGTATTGTGATCCGATGTGGTCGGTGTGGTTTAGTATCTGGAAATGCAGGAGAACACAGCTGAGAACATAGCCTACATGAGAACAAAGAGGCTCTGTTAAGGCTACTGAGGGAAAGAAAACTGTGAAGTTCTTGGTGTGGTTCACTTTAAATCATAACCAGAAAACAGTGATAATAGTGGGGTTGTTTTTCCATTGCCTTTTCAACTCTCACTGGGGAATTTCAACTAGGGTGCTTCCTGGATATTCCAGGGACCAGGTTTTGCCAGAATATCTATTCTATATTGCACAATACATGGCAAGCACTTCATATGAATGGCCTTTTGAATCTATAGCATATGGAAGCAGCGGTTAGAGACAAGTTAATACTTGTTTGATATTATCATTTCTGTTATCACCATCTGGTGTACAGTTAAGAAAGTACCTAAAATTATGCTCTGTTACCACCTGGCATTTTCTGGCAGAGTAAAATGTTGAATTTGGCCAATATAAGAAATGCACACAGAGAGCTTAAACATGTTCTGAGACTTCAATTTCAGACAAAGGTCTGAAATGTCTTTGGTACTATATATGCATCACAAGTAGGAAACTGGGGGGACTAAGGAAGGGGCGAGGGGGTAGAAATTTTGAAGAAATAAATTTGGAACTTCAAAGATGATCATTACTGGTTTTAATTTGTCTGCAGAAGAAATTTAAGTAAACAGAAACATAGTAAAAGTGAGAATTGAAAAAGATGCAATACATTAAAACCAAGCAGTATCAAACTCTGGCTGTTTTCTCTCAAAAATGCAATAAATCAGTGACTGATGAAACCAAAAAGCTCAGTTTACAGATCAGATTAAGCAGTCAGTACAAATTTATTGCTTTCGGATTAAAAGTAATCATGCAACATGTGTAATCAACAGAAGAAAATGTGATGCTTGTAACCAGGAAGGAGCTGAATTAATTGTTACATATGTTTATGCACCTTCAGTGAAACTAATCATTCCTGCCACACAGGTATCAGGTCACTGATCTTATCTTTTTCCAGTTTGGTTTTAAAATAAAAAAATCCATTCTGTCAAAGTTAGTATTGAAGAGAAAAAACATAATGTTTCATTTTAATGTCTGATAGGAAGCCAGTTTAGGGACATGACTGCAGCACATTATGCTGTGAACTTGGAGACCTCAGCTGTGGAATGAATCAATCTGCATTCCTCAGCCCCCTACTCAGCACAGGGGAAGGGTGGGACTTCCATTGCTTCACTTTCAGCATCCCTGGCAAAGAGCTCCTGGAGCAGCCTTCCTTTTGGCTCTTGGGAAAAGGCCCTAGCACTGTCAGCCTTCAGAGAAGAGGAGCAGTGCTCATCCAAATGCATAAGTTAAATAATCACGTTAATGAGAAGCAGGACTAAGCAGGCAGATATCACTGGCACAAGCAAGTGATCATGCTATGTATCTTACATACAAGGAAACAATGTGTATTTTAATGGAGAGAAGCTTTCAAGGAGATTTACAGCCCTATATGTTGCTTTCATAAGTCAATAGGTGTGATATTTTTAATGTTCCTTGCTTGTCCTCTGTTAATAGGGAGATACGTTGTGTAATAAATAGAGAGCAGTCTTAAAATTTAGAGGGGGAGAATAAATTTGTGTTCGTGCAGCTAAAAACAAAGGGGAGTGAATGAGGGAAGATTATGCTGATATTGTATTCACATTAACTTTTTTCCACTGAGAGACTAGCAGACATAAACAAATGAGTTCTGTCTGAAATGAAATTCAGCAGGTGACTGTTAGAGTTCAGATTTTCCTATTGGATTGTAACTTCAGTTATGGAAATTGAGAACATAAATGCATAACTACTCCAGATTCATGAATCTGATTTAACTCTGTGATTTACTAAGAGCTGGAAATTGAAACAATTCTGCTGACTGGCTTCTTTTGATTGGTAGTACGAAATTCCTTCCCTGGGTTTAAAAGTATTTGAAAAATGTAGAGTGGAGAAAGAATAGCTCAAGTTTGACAAGAAGCAGTTCGTTGACCTGTGATTCTGTACTGATAAAATTAGGATACACATCAAAAGCACCAAGTGAATTACCTTTTAAAATCCATCTAATGTGTGAGAGAATGTCACTGTGCAGAGCTACATGACCAGATCACTGGGGCCTGAGGGAAAACCCCTGTGTGAAATGCTTTCACTGAGGTGAATTACGGATAGCTTGGAGAAAACGATCTGTTGTGGGTTTTGGCTTTGGTTTTGGTTTTGGTTTTGGTTTTTTTAACCCCTCTGTTTCAATTGAAATCTCTAGCTTCTTTCACAAGGAATAGTAAAAACTCCAGAAAACTCTCATGTGAAATACGGGATAATTTTTTAGTTTCACTTGGTTACTAAACATATAAAACTAATACTGCTAGGAACGAATTACGACCTCTGCATAGAACCATGATGGAGAGGATTTGAAGAGAAATTGAACTCTGATACTTGGATATGAATCAGATCCTGTAACTCAAGTTGCAGGATTTTCTTACAGTCTGAGGCTTAGCTTGATGATTCAGCAGGTTCCTGGGACCCCCTCTCTAAGAAGCCAAGGTGGTCCTCTCTGTATCCCAGGAGGTCAGAAGGCACTTGACACACCATGCAGGCACTTGCAAAACAATAAAAACAGGCATTATGCTGAAGTTCTGAAAGTAGAAAAGCTACTAAAAAGACCTTAAAATGAACAGCAAAAAGTGATAGATCTGTTTTGTTGTTTCCTTTTATCAGCCAATATCACAGACAGTATTTTCAACTGATTTATGGGAGTTCACTGACACAGGACAGAATAGTTAAGATAAATATGGATTTGAGAAATATTATTGTTCATTCATTCCTTGGCTTCAAGTTTTCTGCCTGTTGATGGGTCCTCCAGTTGGACATGGACAGTCCTTGAGTCTTGCAACTGTCAAACTGTGGAGCTGGATTCTGCTACTGAAGCAACACTCTGAAAAAGAAAGCAGAGAGTGTAACATTTGTATATATATACAAACTATTATGTAAAATAATCCAGATCAAAACAGATGCAAGAAATCAGCACATACATGCCAGTTGTTACATGTCTGCTGGCTTGGAAGTAAAATGAAAGAACTGACCATGTTTACTTTGGTGCCAAGGTACTTGTATCAGCAGACATAAAAGAAAAATAAACTTGTTTTAATTAATACACTGATTACAAGGAAAAACAACATTTATTTATGTTAGTGCACAGAGACCCATGCAGCTCCTAGAATGGCCCGTGTTCTGCCATTCTAGGAGCTGCATAAACACTTATTGAAAGCCCAAAAGATCTATTTAGAAACATGTGTTTGGGGTTATGTGGCTTTTCACCACAGTTTGTTTCAGAGAATAGAGAGAAGGCTGGAGCTCACTTCATTTTTATGTGCTGTAACAACCAAACACGCTTTTGGAGACGTGCTGCTTCAAGTGCATTAGTAAGGATAAGACAGCTTAATTTGCTTGTATAGAGAAGCCCAAGCCCAGTCTTCACTCCACAGACTTAGCAAACTAAGGGGGCAAGGTGGAAATGGGTGGGACAATATGAACATCTGGTACCCACAGTTAGCGGAGGAAAGCTGAGGAAACACAGCCTTGGCTTTCACATTTTACTAGGTTACAATCTGAACTGTTGACATCCTGCGACTGTTCACAGCAGTGAAGTCAAAGGTTTACATAAGTGACTTCAGGAACGGGGCCTGAGCTATCTACCCAGCATCATGGAGGAAATCGGTAGCAGTGTTGTGAATTGAACCCAGTTTTCCTGAACTTCCACTCAGCCCCTCAACCAGATGACTAGGCCTTCTCCTTTAGAGATAAAATGTTACTTCAAAACAAATCCAGAATTTATGTTATTTAATATTATATCAAGAATATTTTGAAAATTTATTGAATCACATTCTTTTTCTTATGGACACTTCTAGACTACTTTCTACCAACAGAACACTTCTTTAACCGTACAGTTGTGTGGTTTCTGGCCTAACATGACAAGAGGCAACATTGCTTGAAAATCGTTCATTAGCAGCTAGAGAGCAATGGCTTGCAAATTTCTAATCTTCTTAAAGAACTCATTCAAGCAAGTTAACAAATACAGTGAACAAACAAGGGAAACATTTTGGAAGATAAAATATTTCAAATTCTAGCAGATGAAACACTTACTGTGAAAAAAGAAAAAACCTTAGGAATTAAAAAAAAAAAAAAGATCCAGTTTGTTATATCATAATTATATTATAGCCTCGGAACAATCTATCTATTTTCTTTCTGAGAATATTTTCAAGCTGATGTTTTTGAGCAATTTTCCTTGTATGAATAATCAGCCTTTTGAAGCATGACTCCAGTGTAAGGTCAAAGTTGTTTTTTATATTCTCCAAGCAGCTGAATTGCTCTCTGCTTATGTAATACAGATGTCAAGCTGCTAGAAATACTTGCGCACTTCAGTGACTGCTAAGAAAAAGAAGCAAGTACTCTCTATAGAGTTTGATTTAGTAAATTTGAAATTTTATTCCTCTTTTAAAATTAATTTTTAGTTCTCACAAAACTCATTCTTGTGCAAAACCAGCCTTCCTTACAAACAAAATGTGGTAATTATTAAGCTTTTAGCAATGACTTTTTGTCAGGATTTAACTGTGCCCTCAGTGGAGTGACAACATTCCTCATATTTTAGTGAGCAAATTTCAGGCAATTTGGAGTCTTACCTGAAACACTTTAGAGTCTGATAGGCAACTGAAAGTTTGTTTTTTGTCTTGTGAAACATGTACAGGTAATTCTGATCTGAGAGAACAAACTTTTGGTCCCACTAAGCCTGTGTAGATTCTGTATCATTGAGATTATGTAAGTTTTTACTTTTAAAAGAAATAATGATACCATTGACAAGACTAGGAGCAACACTGATCACGTATGGTATGGTTCAGCTGGAGCTGGTGGGAGAGGAGGGTCAGATATACATGCTATAACTACAGACTTTGTGTAAGCTTTGGAGTTCTCCTGTAATAGACCAAGACCAAATTTACAGAACAGCTTCAGAGGTGGGCTTGTATAGCCCATGTATGCTGGGGCAATACAATGTCTAAATGACCGAAAGGCTTAATCTAAAATAATCACCACTATTGTGAGAGGGTCCAGACCCAGCCTCTGGCAAATTGCCATTTATTAGTGGTTAGACTGCTCTGTCACACAGGGCTATTCAGTAGATCACACAGAATTAGCAGCTCAGATTTCCCCTAGCTTAAGGATCTTTGCAGAGTTGTCTGCTGTTCTGTGTAGATATTTTTAATTTTTGCAGTAAACCAGTAAATATTCCCCCTCTTCCTTCCCAAGTAATGAAATCCTCAAAAAACAGAACTAGAAGTTTTCCAGAATCTCCTGGATATCACTGGTTAGAGGTGGGAGTGGAAAACCAGTTTGTTGGTACAGCCACAGAGCTTTCAGCTGTACAAAAGATTAAAGAAGAAAAGAGTTCCTTATTTTTCATGACTAGACTATGTAGTATGCTGTGTGAACCTTACATCCACATTAACAGCACCTTCACCTGTTTTGATAGTAACAACTTGATCTAAACAATGTAACTGTAAATTACACCTTCTCAAGAAGACCTAAGAGTCACTATTTGTGAGAGATCTGTACATTTAACATTATTGACAATCACAGAAATTGAAGTTGCTTTGGTAATCTGTTTTATTCATCTTTGCCTTATCTTCCTCCTACCACAAGTTTTACTTAGACAAGAAACTAAGGAGTTTGAATTGGAAACTGCTGCTGACAGATTTCTCAATGTTGTAATTTGGGAGGTTCCTGTCTTCTTTCTAGTCTTCAACAGTACACAAAAAATCCCTTTTAATTTGGGAAGTAGTGCATTAGAAGAGTTTAATTTCATCACAAAGAATCTTACTTAGCAAGGCGTATACTCACAAAAAATTCTACATTTAGTAGCTGAGTTGGAATTAAATCAGAATATCTGATCCATCTATCTCTACTTTGGACAAATTACAATCTTTTACGTTTTCTTTAAAGAACATTAATTTGGAAAGCAGGTTTCTTCATAAACTGAGCTTTCTTATCAAAAGGCTGCAGCTCTAACAGGAAACCTGTACTTTTATAGCAGGCTAAAATATGGCTCATTGTTTAGAAGATGATGGACAGAAGGCAGTATTTGTCCACTCTGGGAAGTCCAAAGAAATGAATGTGCCATAGCTGAATGTAGCCTTCAGGCTGCAGAATGCCACTAACTTCAGGAACAGAAAATGGACCCAACAGGGGCAATGACAGAATTTAGACCTTGAAATGAGATGTGCCCACATTTAAAAGTCTGAATTCTGTATATGTCAAATACAAGGAACATTGAAATTGGCTGCCTAGGTAGTTGCCTAAATGAGACTAAATACACAATCACAGAATCATATTATGGTTTGGGTTGGATTATAGTATGAAGTATCTCTGAAAAAGGGTCTTTGGGTGACTCTGGCTGTGAGAAAGAAACATACTTAATCAGCACTTACAAGCTGATCGCATATATTTCTTAATGATATTTGGATACTATAATCATTGTATCTATGGAGGGAAACAGCAGAAGAATACACTAAATTAAATTGGCCAATCAGGAAAGAATAGATGAAAGTTAAGGAGATGGAAATGAAAAAGAATACATGTTCAAGAGATTTAAAGGCAAGGAAAATGACAGTTTAGGTGCTGATTTGAGAATTGTTGGGTTTAAGAAAGCCATTTGGCTATGTGAAGTGAGAAAGCAGACTAATTTTGCCATTAACAAGAAGAGAGAGAGCAGAAAAATTTAGGAGGGTAAAACGGAGGATGATGTTTGAGGCAAACATCTGATTAAAAGACAAGTATTGGAAGGACAATGGAAACACAGAGAGGAATGTGTATTTCTCCTCAGAGCAAACAAAAAGTTAATAAAATATAAAGGAATAAAAAAAATATGCTGCAGAAAGGCCAAAACTTTAAAGGGAACTTATGTTGCCATATTTATGAGATCGTATCATGAATACAATTTGAGCAGGGATATTTCCCACTAAACCCAAAACTTTAAATGATAGTTCTTCAAAATGTTTTCCAGTGCTTTATGTTTCCTGTAATGGAAAATGTTATATTCTTCATTAAAGGCCAGCTAGACTGTGAGTACTTTCCATCATCCTCTATTTTCTACTAGGTCTATATTATAATTTAACAACATTCTTGATCTTCATTTTCCCATCAGTCCTGAAGAACTATACCAATTTTCCCTTGCATGTTTTCATCAGTATGGAAAAGACCCCTTTTCCCTGTTTGGAGTCCAAAGCCAGAATATTTGCCACAAATTCGAAGTAAAAAAAGAAGAGGTAAGGAATAGACATGAATCTTCCATGCTTTTCACCACACTCAAGTCGAACTTACAATAGAAACATATGT
>NW_009911209.1:34455-42420 GCF_000696875.1 Nestor notabilis | reverse complement strand
CCTAAATATCTCTAGCTGTGATTATCATGTATTTTGTTACTGCTCATTAATCCTGGTAATGTATCATCTCATAAGCCCTGGTTCACGCAAATTCTTCCTTCATTTAAGTACAAAGAGGTGCTTGCTTTGAGAAAGTCCCTTCAGCCAGTTTTATGGAAACCAGAGATGGAATGAAAGATTAAATTTAACAGTGACTTAGAGCCCCAGGAATTACAGTATGTGTGTTGCCTCACAGAACCAGTCCTTATACTTCAACTACATTAACTCTGAGCACAACACATTGCATTCAGCATACATGTTCTTCAGTAAACTGCTAATTTTTATGGTACCTTGGCTGCTCAGCCACTGCACAACATCCACATAGGCATTTCTTTTTCCTTTGTCACACATAGAAAATGCATAGGACATAAGAACCACTCTCTCAGCCCTTAGGGTCCAGAATATTACACACAAGTGGTGAATTATTCTGACTGTTACACTGGGTCCCTGACATAAGCATCTAGCTTGTATCCCAGTTTTGGGCATGAAGCAAAGCAGTAGTTCTGAATTAAATTCATTAAACCATCAATAGAGTTGCCTTTTGAAGACATTCAGTAGAAAATTCTTCTCGCTTAAATTTAGGCACCTGCTGTAGGAGAATTGACCTAAATTAATAGGTGGCAGGTTCAAATACAAACAAAACAAACCATAGCAAAACAAAACAAACCAAAACAAAGCAAAACAAAACCAAACCAAAACAAAACCATTGTATTTCTTAATATATCACGTAGCTGAGCTGTGGAATTTTCTGTGGATCCTGAGTATTTATATGTGTTCAGAGAGTGACTGAGTAAAGTCCTAGAATAAAAAACCGCTGAAGGTCATTACGCATAAAAACACTAGTGAAGTGTTGGGCAATCTCTCAGCTGCAAATTGCCAGAGGCTGAAAGAGAGTCCTGGAGGAAAGAAGTATCCCTACATGACTGGTCTTATGTTCTTTGCTAGATAATGGTCATAATAAAGAATTTTGGACAAACATTTGCTGTCATCTAGGAAGGCAATTGTTATGCAAGAGAACTTCTCCAAACAGTGAAAATTTGCATGAAGGGAAAATGTCTAAACCAAGTAAATTGACCCCATTCCCATCCTCTCGTACATTTTATAGTTGGCTGATTTCAGAGTGTTCTATTTTCTAACACAGTTCCTTTAAAGTAATAAACAGCTTTTTTGGTAACGTTTAGAGGCAATGAACTGAAAATCATATGGGATTCCTTGTTTCTAGGCTGGTATTTAAATAAGCCTTTTAGGGATACCAGCACCAAGAAGAACTGTGCCATCTGCTACTCTTTGACCGTTTTCCTTTTCACAATCTGGTCTATCACTTGTTCCTGTTGCAGTCAAATGCCCATAAGCAAGCTGTCTAAGTGGGTGCAAGTGAGCACAATGGGGTATAAAACCACAAGTGGCAATCAGAGAGAAAGGTACTATCAGCTCAGAAGAGAAGACAGTGGTAAAAAGAGATTCTCACAATTCAGGGTTTTTTTCTCTCTTTCGTTCATAGTGTCTATAGCCAACACTTGAAACAGGAATAGAATGCACCTCTTTTGGATATCCACTTCACTTCAATCCTAAATTAGCTCAATCATTTTATATATTATTCACACAGTTAATTGCAGTCATTTTCAACACTTAGCTAGATTAGTCACCTGTGTGTGTGATTCATTGTCTTGTTTACAGCTTTTATTTAGGTTTTACCTAGCAAGTTGAAAAAAACAAAATTAATATTAGTAAGCATATTCCAGGAACTAAAAATAGGCTACAGCATATATTAAGTTACAGGAACACTATTATGGAGTTATAGGATTTCTGTAAGTTGACAAACATAAAGAGTGCTTGTCCTTCTGTCTTCTAGAGAGTTAACATGATTAAGCTTTTTATCTGGCATGCCTTTTCACTACTGAATCTGCATTAAATCTCCTGTAATTCTCTTTATGCCTTTCCAAAAAATAATACAAGCTTTTTTAACACGGTCTTTTTTATTGCCTGGAATGTGGTTTTTTTTTTTTCTCTAAGTGCTTTTCAAGGTTGCAATTCATTAACTACGAAAGTTTCTGTTACAAATGCAAATCTCAAGAAACTAACTGAAGTGAGTAGAGTAAGGGCCCACGTATGGCATGGCCTCTTGAAAACTGAGGTATTTATAACCAATTTCATTTTAGATGCTGTTTCTGAATCCTATAATGTGAACTTCTTCCCTTTGGCAAAGTTAAACCGATAAATGATGTCACCAAAATGAAACTCCAGCATGTGTAAACACGGAATTTCTATTACTGCCCCTTTAACTCAAAGGGGGCTTTTTGCAGCTATGCCAGAAATTGACCCACACACAGTGCAAGAGAAAGCTGAAACTATATTTTCTGAATTTTTTTGCATGAGCACTTTTGTGGATTAATTTTTATGATTAAAGGTCAAATAGAAAATCCATGTGCAAACTGGTTAATCTGGTCTTTAGCACATGCAACTGTCTCCTTGCTTGAAGAGTGGCCTGTGAGAGCTGGCAGTAGGGGAGCCATGTAGGAAGAAACTAGGAATCCTTACTGCAAGACTGGGACATACCTTGCTGCCCTGCTTTTAGGCAGTCAGTCTAATCCCATCTGTGAATGGGCTCATCCCACAGAATCTTTACTGTTGCTGAGACATCAGAGGAGAAATATGTGACTGTACTCCTCTTTGTACATATCTACACATGCCCAGTTCACAGTCCAGAATATTCATTTTCAGCAGTGGTAAAGATGGGTTTTCAGATAGAGGTAACGGGCAGATATCTGGGGAAACAGAAGGACTTAACCTCCTACAGATCTTTGAACTGCTGAATTCAGGTTGGGTTCTTGAGTTTTTTGTTCCTCCTCTATAAGTTCCCATCCAGCTTACCAAAGCAGTAACTAAAGCAGCATTTTGTTTGAAGTGTTTGCACAACAAACTGCCTTGTGGTACTTGGAAACCTTATTGTCAAGGACTGAACTGAAATTCAAAATTATGTTAGAGGAACAAGGAAAGAAAACTCTCAGTTTCCTAGTAAATATGTCCCTGCTGAAGCAAAGCTGAGCTTCACAGCCACTGGGGAAGAGGAAAGCTTAAACCAAGAACAGTGCCCTTAGGTCAAACTGAAGTGAATATTCAGCCACCCTCCTGGTAGAGTGTTGTCTGAGCACGTCCAGTACCTTATAATACCAAACACACTATATATTCTAAAAGAATACCCTAAAGCTAGTCTATGCATTCAAATGTTTGCTGCACTTTTTATCTTTGCATAGTTTTGAAGAACACCAGCATTAATGCATTTCAGTAATGAATTTAGACATAGCTAATCAGTCCATTGTGCTGTAAGCTTGGTGTTTAAAATCTTTAAGTGTGCCAGTCTAATTCTGGCAGTTAATTTTCCTCTTTAGTACATTTTTTTAAATTTCTTTTCAAACCAGCTCTCCAGATAGATGAGTACCCCAAGTGCTACTTCCAGTGTAAATTATCAGCTTTTCCACATTTAAGCACTGGAGATCAAACTTTGCAAAACAGCCCTACATAAAGGAAAGAGAAAAAAAGCTCTTAGAGTTGCAGAAAAGAAGTGTTTAAACTTTATGTCTTAGCAGTGTATTGGGGTTAAGCAAGAAAATATTTTTGGAAATGTTCTTTGCTTGGAAATGGAAAGAAATTGTCATTTCAGTAATACCTCAGGGAGGAAAGAGGAAAGTTTCTTTCAAATATTCCTTTGGAAATCAGAAAATGCCATTCGCAACCTGTTCCTTACTGTTCTCTAGTATCCATAGCAGACAACTTATCATGCTGTATTCTAAAACTGTTTTCCCTTTTTTTGGTGTCTAGAAATAATTCCTGTAGCATCAACATGCCAGAATTCTCCATTAATTCATCTTGGTGGAGATAGCCATTTTCTTATAGGCATGGGTGGCATGCCCCATATGAGATACAGATGGATGTTAAAGGAAGTCACAATGTCCATGGAGATCCTTTGGACCCAAAATAATGTTTTCTCATACCCTTTTTTCTTTGCAGCAAATAAGGAACATATGTGTTTAGAGGAAAGATGATCGTTGTTCAATTAGTTCAAACATGGATTCATAGAATCATAGAATGGTTTAGGTTAGAAAAGATCATCTAGTTCCACCCCCCCTGCCATGAGCAGGGACACCTTGCACTAAATCATGTCACTCAAGGCTCTGTCCAACTTGGCCTGGAACACCACCAGGGTTGGAGCATTCACAACTTCCCTCAGCAACCCATTCCAGTGCCTCACCACCCCCACTGTAAAGAACTTCTTTCTTATATCTAACCTAAACTTCCCCTGTTTAAGTTTGAAGCCATTGCCCCTTGTCCTACCACCACAGTCCATAATGAAGAGTCCCTCCTCAGCATCCTTATAGGCTCCCTTCAGATATTGGAAGGTTGCTAGGAGGTCTCCATGCAGTCTTCTCTTCTCCAGGCTGAACAGCTCCAACTCTCTCAGCCTGTCTTCATACGGGAGGTGCTCCAGCCCTCTTATCATCCTCATGGCCCTCCTCTGGACTTGCTCCAACAGCTCCATGTCCTTTTTATGTTGAGGACCCGAGAAGTGTACACAGTACTCCAAGTGAGGTCTCACGAGAGCAGAGTAGAGGGGCAGGATCACCTCCTCTGACCTGCTGGTCACGCTTCTTTGGATACAGCCCAGGGTACGGTTGGCTTTCTGGGCTGCAAGCACACGCTAAAGCCAGCTCATGCCAAGCTTTTCATCAACCAACACCCTCAAGCCCTTCTCCGCAGGGCTGCTCTGAATCTCTTCTTCGCCCAGCCTGTAGCTGTGCCTGGGGTTGCCCCGACCCAGGTGTAGGACCTTGCAGTTCACTTGGTTGAACTTCATAAGATTGGCATCGGCCCACCTCACAAGCGTGTCTAGGTCCCTCTGGATGGCATCCCTTCCCTCCAGCATATCAACCGAGCCACACAGCTTGGTGTCATTAGCAAACTTGCTGAGGGTGCACTCAATCCCACTGTCCATGTCACCGACAAAGATATTGAACAAGACAGGTCCCAACACCGATCCCTGAGGGACACCACTCGTTACTGCATATGGGGAGTTATTTATTTTCCACCCTTTCTAGATGTCAAGAATAACATACGGATGACACAGTGATTGTATAGTAATTCAACTAAGGTGTAAACTCTTAGAAACATGCTGCATGGGCTTACACATTGTCTATTTAACATTATCCTGGTGCTTATCACCAAATACTGTTTCTCTGCTGGAAGCACTGAGGACTAAAATAAAAAGTAAAAATACAGAAACTGTAACACATTTCGCTTCTTGGAGAATTTTTTTGTCCTCCCCCCAAAAAATCCTCTCAGATTTATTTTTTATTATTCCACTTAGTAAGGTTCATTGAAACTCAGACTGTAAGTGCTCTGCTACTTGGAGAACTGATATCCAGTACCTGAAGAACCCCAAACATTTTCAGATCCCAAAGTTATTTGTCAGAAACATTATTTTTAGCTATCTAGAATACTTAATTCAGGGGCTTGATTCAGTCACCCAGTGCCATTTGAGTTGCTGTACAGCATCCATCAGCACTGGGCAAGCAGATGACATACAGGGTTTGCAGGAGATGTCTATCCTCAAGCACAACAGGATGCCATGAATAATACCCTCTGGTGCTGGGTACCCATCTGTAGGAAACTGAGTGGAGCCCAGGGCATTCTTATTTATTAGTAACGCACAGACTTGTAAACATATACAGTCAGGTGTGAGATTATCCTGTCCAAGCCAAACCACCCAGACATAAAAACCTCTGGTTTCTTCTTTGCCTCATAGCTGAGATAATTTTCTAGCATCTGTACAAACATGGAGGCCATTCAAAACAGGCAAATAGAATTGGGTCAAGAAATCTAAGCCCTAACACAGGATTTAGACCCAAGTCAAAAGGAAGTTTGGCTTCAGTCTGCTACAAGAAGACCATTGCCTTTTCAAATTGTATCACATCTGTCACAGAATCATAGAATCATAGAATAGTTATGGTTGGAAAGGACCTTAAGGTCATCTAGTTCCAACCGAGGGACACCACACATTAAACCATGTCACTGATTTATTATTGTATTGTTTGGAGTTTTAATGTCTAGACACAGTTGTATACATGCAGAAATACCAGATAAAGCATCCTATTCTAAAAGAGCCAATACAGCTGAACTTGGCAGTCTTCAAAGTCTTAGTACTACTCAAATATATGTTTCATTAAAGCAGAAACACTTGAAGTAAGCTAAGGAGAATCTATCCAGTTCTATAGTCTACAGTTCACAGGGGAGTAAGGTTGTGAGGGCCTGCGAAAGAGGGCAGGAAGTAGCTTTCTCAAAGAGAAAGATGAGGTAGGTCTCCCCCAACAGGTTTTTTTTATTTTGTGGGCTTTGAAGGCTGTTACAGACTTTGTACAGCCCTTGTGCCTGTGCATTTTCTACAAGGATAAAGTTAACTCGTATTCTTTCCATGTAAGGATCATCTTGTCAAGTGCACAACTCTCATGTTTTCAGCCTCCATGCATCTAATTCCCAAGCAGAGTGTGGGTCATCTGTTACATGATTCAGATCTCTTCTTCAAGGAAAGCAGGCACAGTGTCTGACCTTGTTTGCAATACTCTGGTTGATCAACTGTTCATAATTTCCCAAAACTGTTCCTTTTTCTAGACCCTTTTTCCTTTGTTCTGTAATTAGGCCCACATGTTCCTATTTTTAACTCCTATTTTCCTCAGGCCCAAAACATGTTTCTGATTGTAGATGCTGCCCTTCTTTGAACTTTTGTCTCCCTGACTCAGCTGCTGAGTATCTGAGCAGTGAACTCCCCTGGTGCCATCAGTGGCTTTGACACATTTACTCTGTGAGCCAAATTCACTGTTTTTGTGCTTTGACCACCTTAGAATCCTAGCACAGCCAGCAGGAGAGGACAATGTACATGGGAGGGACTGCAGTGATGGAGGTCACTGTGCCCAACTGTCCATCATTTTCATCTCCTCAGTAGTTAACCCAGGGCTGATGTGAGCCAGGACCTTCCCAGGAAGAACAGAGATTCAGCTGTTTTAAGTACACTGACTATGTAGCACGCAAGTAGTTTGGCTAGTATTTTGCTGTGTGTAGCCATGAAAAGTGAATTTGAAAAGAAATGGAACTATTACAGGGCAACTTTGGAAAAAAAGAAGCACCACCTGACAGGAATGAAGTGAGGATAACTGAAAAGAGGGAACTGGAAGAGCTGCAGAAGAAGTGAATGAATAAAGCAGAAGAGAAGTAAAAAGAGAATGCGGAAAATAGTACAATGAGGGGAAGAGAGGAAAGTACTGAGGGATAGAAGCACTGCAGTGAGCAAGTAACAGACAAAGATATCCTGGGAAGAGAAAGGAAAAAGGAAAAAAAGATACAATGGAGGAAAACAAGTGAAGAAAAAAACATGGGAAGATTGATATGAGTGAAAGAAATCACCCTGCATCTTTTCTTCGGAGTAGATAAAATGCCTGAAATATTTTCAGGCTACTTACAAGGTTCTGCTAACAACACTGATAGAAGCACCCTCACTGGCTATGATACTCCTCCAAAGGTACAGTCCCAGCCATGATTACAGGTTAGGTATGTCCTTGTGCTGGGACATCTGGCTCAACAGCAGCTGAGTTAGGAACCAGCAAGTATCTATTGCATGGGAAAGATCTAACTATATGATCAGATTAGGAAAAACGAAAACAAAAGGGAAAGCAGAAAAAGAAACCCACAAGACAGTTAATTTAGTCTCAGAAGCTGCATGGGCCCATACTTAGCATTACTCATCGGGCTGTGGGTGAAGTGCTGAAGTTATATTTTTGTGCAAGAGGCTATTGGCTGAGAATATTGTCACTCCTGTGAGGAGGCTGTGAATGTGGGGAGCGCAGGCTTGGGCCAGACCATCCCATCTCGTCCCGGTTT
>NW_009911209.1:26126-34424 GCF_000696875.1 Nestor notabilis | reverse complement strand
ACCCCACCCCTTCTCGTCCCTTTTTATTCCGGCTGCTCATCCAGCTGCTGTGATCTTCCTCGTAAACAAGCTGATTATTTGTTTTGGGTTAGAGGGTTTTTTTTCCTCTTGCTTGCTTCCAGATCCCCATTTCTTTTAACATAACAGGAAGGATATCAGACACCTTCAAGATCTGCATTTTTTCCAGTTAGCATGGTGTTTTTCCTACTTATTTTTCATAGAAGGAATAGGGAAGAAAATTTTCCAATTGCTTTTTCCTATTTCTTTTCATTAGGTACTATGTCATTGCCTGCCTATAGCTGTCCATTACACCCTTATTACTTGTCTCCAGAAGAGTATAAATAGTCTCTGTTTACCTGGTTCTACTTTTGTTCTTACTTAAACATTTCCAGTAACCTAAGGGATGTCTGCATTTCATTGTGTTATAAGGATTACTAATGAAAGACCACATAAAAAGAGTAACTTTTCTCTCATCTTATGTAGTGTTCTGTGAGCAATTCCCTCATGGCTATCTTTCTGAGATGAGACAGAATATTTGCCACGAATACATGACAGAGACAGAAAGAACTGATATATTTTTCAGTAAGAGACTGTTTACTGAAGATTGCCTATAGCATGTATCTTTGCATTTAACAAGTCAGGCTTATGTTTGAAGATTCCTTTTAGAAAAAACAATCAAATTATAAAATAATTTAAATTGTAGAAATTCATTAAAAGACAAAGTAAATGGTAGTGGAGTATTTCAAGCAGAGAGAAACCACAGGAATATAGTACCAGAGGACAACTGTGAGTATATCCATGGAATCTGCATTTTCCATATACATCGTATACCCATGTAGGTTCTACACTTAGGAAGAAAACCAAGTGTTTGCTTAATGCAAGCTGCAGGGCATTTTTTGCAATTGATTAACAGGATAAAAATATGTTTAATTTGGCATTATATCCATCTTCGCATTTCTGAGGTCAAGATCATATGATACTGACATAATAATTGACTAGAGAGGACAAAATCTTTGTACCATGTGTCTTTGCATCATCATGCAGCATTGTCATGTCATGAAACCTAAAACACAATTCATGAGGCTAATTTTAATTCAAGATTTAGAAAATTTTTGTAAGAATTATAGAAAGGCCACGCTACCACCAGTGATGGATTCAGAACCACTCAAGGAGGATCTTAACTAGGGAAATAAGATTTCCAAATAGAGAAATGGCTAATAGTTGTATAATTTCCAGTGTATTTCAGTAATCATTTTGTTCCTTCAAAAATATTCTTGACTGAATTCTGGAAAGGTACTGTACTTCTAAAAGAATGTACAAATTCTTTTGTTAAGCACATTTTTCTCTGATGTATGCATAGAACAATTTCTGCATTTATACTCATGATGTCCTGGTGAGATAGGAAAAATCCTATGTAAAAAAAATGTGCTGTTTCCCTGTCTATAAATCCAGAGTAAAAAAGTGAGAGCAGTGATACATCTGTGCAATGTCATACAAAGAGAGAAAAAATGAGATGTTAGTGCAATGGTTTGCTAAGAGTATACAGATATTATCCCCAAAGAAAGTCATTGCTTAGAAGTTTAAAACCTGTCTTTTGTTCTCATACTTAGGCATAGTTACCTAATCATGTTTCCTGATAATAAGCTTATTCTAGTATGGAGAAGAAATAGGCCTATGCATGAAATGCTAAATGCAACCGTACACCATCCTTTCTCTAATTGTGAACAAATGAACAAATAGAGTATAAGATTTTAAGGGGAGAAACACTAGCAGGATAGAAATATCACCGAAAATTCTTCCCCTTCTATTTAAAAGGGACTTACAGAGAAGACAGAATTAAATTCTTCTCGAGGTTTACAGTGAAAGAGTAAGAGGCAATAGCCACAACTTGCAATGAAAGAAGGTCTAGCTGGGCATAAGAAAAGATAGCTTCACAATTAAAGTGGCCAGCACTGGCACAGGATCCCAGGAAGGCTGTGGAGTCTCTGTCCTCAGAGATTTTAAAAATTCAGCTGGACAAAGCCCTGTGTAAGTCTTCAATTAGCCTTACTTTATCTGGAGTTTGGAATATAGAGCCTCCAGAGTCCCTTCCAACCTGATTTTTTCTATGTTTTTATTATTCTGGAATATCTCACTGAAATCATTTCCTGAAGAATTCAAAACAGCAGTAGTTATAAGTTAAATCTGAAACTGGGATCTAACTGGGTGTGCTTTCCTTACACTCCAACAGTGCCATGTAATGGAAGGAGGGCAAGGAAGGTTAGTATTTCACTGCCAGCAGCTGGCATTGTATAAAAAATGGTGAAAGTGAATGGTTACTTTAGTTTGCCTAAATGAGCTGTTGGCATATGCAATTGCCCACTTTTAAAAACAGATGTATTTTGTGGGCACAATTTAACATCCATCTTATTCCAAGGCTGTGTGTAATATTCTCATAGTCATGCTGTCACTGAAAAAAACTTTAATGTTGTCAGTCTGATGGTAAAATGCAGTATGGCTACCACAGAGGGAGGGTCCTTCCTCACCCAGTTCAGGAGGGAACACTTTCCAGTGACAGTTGTGCTCTGCAGGGGCCCTCTTATTTCCATCTCAGCTCACTGGGACTACTGAGCATTTGCTTCACAGATGGTCTGCACATGCATGACAAATCTAATGTATTCTGAGCATACTGTGCACATGCAGCAGCCATTTGTCCTGGACTTCTGGGTGTCAGGCAGCCTGGTTCAGCTATTGCCCCAGCTGGCCTGCCCGCCATCTGGATAGCCCCTGACACACAGCCAGACTCTTTTCTCTCTTTTCCCTATGCCCCTACTCTGTCCCTGCTCACCATTTTCACTTAGCTGTGCACTGAGGAAGCTTTAGAGGGGTGAGCTTTTCAATTCCAGAGCATGAAGTGCCCATGATCTTGGCACACAGAGGAGCTGGGCAAGGTTAAGGAAACAGCTCCATATACCATTTCCTGCAAGGAACAGCTGTATAAAGACTGGGCAAAACTTACTTCTGCACCACTACTTAAAATAAGCAGTAGGCTGCTAGAGCAGGTGTTGTTGCTTTTTAAGGTAAGCAGATGGTGGTTTCTTGAAGAGCAATGTTTTTCCAAAAGTGGGAGCTTATCCCTGGTAAACTGGTGTGGGTAAATAGTCCCTCTTAAATTGTATTTTCCTTACAGCAAATGATCCTAGTCACATAGTCTCATGAGCATTTTCTGATCTTTTTGCACTAAGCAAAGATCAGGCTTGGATCTTTATAGTTCTTGACCCTCAAGCTAACAGTTAGTCTATGATTATACTATTTAGTGCACAATATTGATGACTGAAGAAAGGTTCATTATCAAACCAAGGTCTATGTTGTCTTCTGTCAGCATGTACTCTGGCAAAGATCCCAGAGTCAATGTGAATTTCGTACAATTATATCCAAAAGCGGCTAAATCCTAACATGTGGTGCCTTCTCAGCTTTTCTGTTGAGAGGAAGAGACAGGGAGAGGGGTTAAATTTCAAATCCCAAAATTGTAGGATAAACAAGACAGGAATCCTCTGATTGACTGTTTCATTTCTGGGGTCTTCTGGCAGCAGATATAATTTACAGTGTCCTCTGAACTCATCAATGGAAAATTGGCATCTGCTGTGTACCCTTGTGCATCTGTTATTTCATTTCTTTTGAGATCACTAACCACCATTAGAAATATGGAATAAATGTGTACCTAGGCAAAGAAGTAAGAAAAATTACTTACCAAGTCCTGACTGTTACTTGGAAACTTTTGCAAATGTAACTAGAGAGAATATTACAAAACGATCATGGGTTGTTTTACAGATTTCAGAAGTGAAGAAAACGCTTGAGTCACCACCAAGAAAAGAAAAACAACCCAAGAGGAAAAGACCACCTACAACTGATGAGGGGCCAGACACCTGCCTTTAATTTAGTGCCTAAAGAAAACAGTATATGGCCACCCTTTAATTTGTAATGAGTTCTGACTTGCTTTGACACAAGCTATGTGGATTGCCCTGTATGCTGTTAGTTGACAGTAAGAAGGAAATTCTTCTGCTGGAGCATGGTGTGTATCTCTGCAGATCTGAAGTATGGTCCAAAATGAAAATAAGCGTAAAATCCCGCCTGGCTCAACACACAATATGGAGATGTGCAGTACGGGATACACTGGACAGGTATACTAACCCTACTGATTGAACGGTAACTGTAAGCTCCTGTCACAAACCTGCTCATTCTTTCTTCTCCTTCCTGAAGCTAATGAGGGAGAAAACAGTGATTTTATGGTCTAATGTGGAAAAATTCATTACTTTGTTTTGAAGCAAAGACAGGTGCAAGAATAGACAAGGTCAACCTTAGCCCTGATTTATTTTTTTTCTTTTTTTAACTCATGCTGCCTCCCTTCATCATTTCCTACGTCACTGTATTTCTGACACTTTTTCCTGAAGAGTTTATCCTAAATATATTGTGGCCAAGACCCTAGCCTGCTTTGCGTTTCTGCCTTTCTATCACTGCAAGAAATATTACTGCCCTTCTATCCCACTGAACTAGAACTATCGTCTGTGACTGCTTTCTCCATCACCCCACACATCCAGCTCTTCCCTGCTCTCCTCTCAAACTATTTCCAAGACCTTGTTCCACTGCCCAAACAGCTTTTTTCTCTTTCCTCCATCACAGCTTTCTCTCTTCTTAAATGCATGAGTGCACATGCACTTTCTGCCAAAATCATCTTCATAGCTGCTCATTCTGCCTGTCAAATGTGCCTCCTCAGGCCCTTCATTGCCTTTCCCTTCACTACCTAATCTGCTCAAACTCTTGCTTAAAGCCAGGAAGTCCTCTCAGCTCTGCCTTCCTGCCCTGCTCCCACAGATTGTCTCCTTGCCAGCCATGCGAACTGCCCTTTTAGCGAGCTCTTGCACGGGCTCACTGGTTGCCATTAATGCTGTGCTCCTACACAAGGAATAATGTTTTCATACTACTGTACAAGAGCCATGTTCTTGTCCTTCTCTAAAGGGAATAAACAGTGGCTTGATGAATACTGCCAGTATCCGGTCTATTATTTAAATAATTTGCTACGGTTTGAAGAGTACACTACTTTTTAACCCAGCACCATCAAATAATTCAGAGACTGAACCTACTAGTTCACATTAACACCATTACTTCACTCATGGACCTTTTCCAGTCCTCTTTTCTGCTATTGCTACATATTTGGCATCTTGATCTTGAGAATTCTTTCCTTCTGCTTTGCTGTTGTAGTTGTTGTTGTGCAGTACCTGCTACAGGTAGGGTAGTTTGAGACAAAGAACAGCAATGTGATTCCTGAGAGAAAACCATGACTCTAGAGTGAGCATAGCTTGGAAAGGAAAGTTACCATTAGTTAATTAACTTTAGGCCATGTATAGATTTATTTCCTTTGCAGTTTATTTTGTAAATCCGAAATCCCTGAAAGACTACAAGCTTTAATTTGATACAAGGATTTGTAAACCCAGTCAGTGATGTTACTTTACTGTAATTTATGCTTACAGACTTGTGTTAAATTGCTTTGGACTTACTTCAGAGAACAAATAATGTCAGCTGTTCATTGTACATTTTGCCTTACATAAGAAGGGTCTTGGCTAAATGCCATCATGACATTTCTGGTCTAAAACTGCTCTTCCTTTAAATCAGAATCCATCAGATCGTAGTAGTATAGGATCATGATGAGCAACAAAAGCAGCCCTAGTTACTTTTACTTTTAGTGTAATTTTAGATCTATAACAGTCAATAGATGACTCACTAGCATGTTGGCGTTGCTGAGTTGACAAATAAAGCCCTCGACCTTTCAATTACATCTGTTTGGGAAGATCCCTAGGACTGTACAAAGTTGTACTGGAGGTGGAGAAGTTATTCTTGGTATATACTTAGGTGTAAATTAAAGCTTAGTTCATTTAAGGCTAAGGTTTGATTGTATTCCCATATGAAGCGAGAAACATGAGCCTAGGTTTTTAGAGCGCTTTCTATTTGCAAGCTGCTCTCTTAAAGGTAATTAGTTTGCAAGAGATCTCCAGTGTGCTTGATACGAGACACAAACAGGTCTTTCATCATGCTCATTACACAAGAGTAATCTTTATATCAAGTACCAACTGATAATGTTAAAAGCTATGATAAAACACAGTATAATGAGAAGTGCCTTCCAACAAACTACAGTAAAGCATGCAAAGCAATTTACTTAAAAGGGCTATTCTGAATCCTTTAATTATATTTTTACAAAGCAACATCATTGCAAGTTGGATTTTGTAGTAACTGTACAGTGCAGGAGGCCTTCAGAAGGAGGAAAATTGGGCTTTGCATTCTGCTAGACATAGACTGCTTAATCTTCCCAGCCATGGGCAGAGATATCATTTTACAATGACTATTATATAAGAACAAATGCAAAGGCTTTTAGATACTCCTCTGTGTAGCAGTGAAGCCAGACACTATTTTCTTCTCATCTTACAGCATTAGAAGATGATGTAAAACAGGATGTAAATGATCTTGAATTTTCTGAATATACTAGAAGGTAATTTTATTTAAAGAGAAAGCATTATTTTAAAAACAATTGATAGATTCTTAAGAGTTACATGCAAGATTGGTCTAATTGAAAGATGATAGGAAAAATATTTTTAGGTTATCTTTAGTCTGATTCTTCGATAAATTTCACAAAAGGTCCAGGGAGTCACTGTGAGATGGAGTTACATGGTTTAATGCCTAATGACCTGTTTTTTCTTTAAATGCACCTGCAATCTACCAGAAAACCACCAAATGTAAAAAAATACATGTATTCTCATAAAGAGCAGTTGTCATTAATAGTTGTCAGGAATGAATTACAGTGTATTTTCTTCCTCAGATGACAGTGTTGTTCCTTACCAACAAACTGCGTAGTGTATCAAGAAAAGCTAGAAATGAAATGGGACCTTTCTTAGAAAACTCTGATGCAGTTACCTTGCCACTGGGAGCCAGATGTTCTGCACAGAAGAGAGCTGTGATGGGTGACTAGCACTGCCAGACTGGCTACCTCTGCACCATGGGGTCTACTGGACACTTTAACCTTAATTTTCAGTGAAAGCAGCTGTAAATATGATACTTGCAGGGAAAATAAGAAAATCAAGACAACTAAAGCAAGCTTCCAGACTTTTCCTGGCTTTCCACTTTAACTGAGCTGACTCCCTTACCAGCTACCATTCTCCCAGATTTCTGCTTTGAACATGTGCCTTAGTCAGTTAGACTGTTAGACTGTTACTGCTAATTACATGCGGAAAGCCTAACGCTTCAACTTTGAGAAACAGATGAAGTTTGTACCTGACTGAAAAGAAGTATCTATTCTAGGCAGAGCTGAACGAAAATCGAGGAAAAGGCATACATCAACTCTGAACTACTCTTCTAGCCAACAGAGTATCACTGTTTTCACAATTACATGGCACCAGAGTTAGGCTTGTCTGCTATAGCCAATTTGTAATATTTTTCTTCTCTTATAACTGTGCTGTGCTGTGTTACATGAAGTGTGTGTAAAATAACTCAGAGATGCAATAGCAAGATGGAACAATACCCTGCAAAACTGTGAGTAATGGAGCTTTAAAATAGCATACTAAGTAGGGTCTCCCCTACCTTTAACAAATTTCTTATACGTTATCTTTAGAACCATGCTCCTAAGCCTCTGCCTACGCTGAAGGCAAGTGAGCATGTGTGAAGAGCAGGACGAGGCAGATAGGAAGATTTAACCTTTTCAGTAGTAGTCAGAAATGTGATTCAGCAATGGCAAGAACAAGAAGATAGTAACTCTACTGCCTTCCTCAACCCACTGTGTTTATGAGATCCCATACCGTACACTAAGGAAGATTTCTCTTTGCCAGTGTTCCCAAGCCATCTGTGGAAAGCAGCACAATCAAAAGGAAAATTATTTTTTGCAATAGAAAAGCTGACAATGGTTCACTGAAAAGTAAGGCAACTCTGATAATTTTATCTCTTCTTGGACTCAGGCAGTATCTAATTAGGCAGTCTGTCAACCTGAGAAATTAATTTTAAAGAAAGTTATATTTTAAACAGAAAATAATTTTTAACAGAAGATAGATACTGATTATTATTTAGTTTGTTTTATGATTAGTTTAAAATAGATTTTTTGGTGCCTATTTAATTTTCTCACTAAGACATTTTTTTAATAGTTCTCATCTTCCCTGCAACTGACAGTGATTAGCTTAACAAGTGACCCTTCTTTTCCAGGGCCACCTGCCTGATAAAATGGTTTCTTGCTACAAGCACTGGTTGCAAGTCAGAAGTTATAAAGTAAGGCCTCATTGCCTA
>NW_009911209.1:0-26095 GCF_000696875.1 Nestor notabilis | reverse complement strand
CTACAGCCTGTAAATCATCCACTTTTCAGGGTTACTAATTCTGATTGCTCTTGCTGTCCTCCAGAAGGCACTAATCCAAGATCTAACCAAACAGCAGGGGTTCTCAAGCTTAAAACACAAAGGGACTCCTTTTGAGAGCTAGATTAGCTGCATCTAGAAAATACCTTTTATTGTCACAAAGATACACAAGTTAAGGCTTGTTCGTTTACTCTGCTTCTTTGAATGAATTGAAATCAAACAAAAAAGCAGAGGGAATGACGAAGGCTTTAGTAACAAACAATCATTAATAGCTTTTTAATTTTTTCCTCACTGGAAAAAAAATACTCTTTCAGATTTTTAGAATGACATTTTGATTGTCTGACTTACCAGCTTCATAAATATCCTTCATACTCCTGTCACAGAGGCAGTAAGTTCAAAGCCAAAAGCGGATGCTACCAACCCAAGACTTCTGCAAATTATTCTGCACCTTCTTGAAATAATTGAATCACAATCAGAAGTGATGCTTCATTAGACCTACTTTAACTACACTAGAGTCATTTATTTACACTTCACTAGCAGGCAATAAAACCTGGAATGTATACAAGGAATTAAGTTTTTGTTAAAGCATAAAACACGCAAGCTTTCCAGAAAACTATTCTAACGCATCTAATTCTTCTAAGTCTTGAGCTATACAAAGTCGTGTTTAATCAGTATATCACTAGCAGCTCCAGTGTTGCAAAGACTTTGGGGTTTTTTAAATGTTTCATATCGCAAGTTTGCAATTCTTTTTTAAACTTGTATCTCCTAAACCCATGTATGTCTTGGAACATCAACAGTGAAAAAAGAAAAGTTTCTAAAATTTCCTATATATATAAAGACGGAAACTGAAAACACAGTAAGAATGTCTTAAATGATTAGCAACAAAATGAGAACAAGATAGTGAATCGCTTTTACAAAGTATAAAGATTTCACAGAAGAAAGGAATTTGATTTATGTGTTCAAAAATCTGGTGACACATATACATGGTTTACCTATTCACTTTTTAGAGTCATTCTTTTCAGCCTGTGGAGTTGAAAAACTGGTCCTTATCTCATTAACTCTATCAGGATTGGTATCAGTGTAAATTTAATCAGAATCATGCCTCCTGGAATGGGAGTGCTGCATTTCAGTACTGATTCAGTTGCCAAAACACAGGTGTTCAGGGACATTTGAGAGGCCCTCGGGATCCCACCTGGCCTCTAACTGCTGATCCAGAAGGACACAAGTTTCCCATAGGAGCTTTGCCAGTGCCACCAACCTTGCATGGATGTCACAGCTACTCCAAGGCATTTCCAGAGACACAGCATGGTTGTGCTTAGGCAACTGGATCCTGCTGTTCTGGACTGCCTCTGCACAGCACAAAGCCTTCCAAGTTGCTGCTGTAATCAGCAAGTTAGAATGGGGTTGCTTTTAGCATTTCTCCCTTTTGAGCCTAGGGGGTTTCTTTATGTAGATCACTTGCCTGTTCAGCTACAAGCAAAAATGTCTCCGTGACCTTGAATGGCGAAAAATAATTAAGATAAAATCTTTAAAATGGAGAAATGTGTGAGCCAAAAAAGATTCTTAAAGTGTGATATATGCTGCATACAACCTTATTTATGAAGTTCCGCATGAAGAAAATGTTTTGGTATTGTATTCGTGAGAAAGAAAGCTGTCTAAAGAGACTTGACTCCCCACCCTTAAATGGAAGTCAGGAAAACACAGATGATCTGTCTTAAAAGAGAAGCCCAACTCCATTTTATTGACGTTTCTGACAGTTTTTCATTAACTTCTCTGGAAAACACAGAAGCACAAGTTTTGCACAGTGACCACATGCACTCAGGAATTGACGCAGGTACTCCTTCCTAAATGGGTTTGGGTTTTTTGTTTGTTATTTTGAATATCCTTAATTGGTGTGTGAATTAAAATAGTGATATGCATATAGCTTCCAGATGTTTATTCTCCAAGCTTACATGTTTTTCTGGGGAACGTCTACTTCTGTGGGAAACAAAATTTTGGAAGGAGAAGTTCTGTAGGACCTTGCTTCACTAAGCCAATAAATCTCACTGGGACAGTGGCTAATGTTGGCCATTCTCCATCACAAGGAAGTCTACAATGACATTATAGAATCATAGAATCACAGAATAGTTAGGGTTGGAAAGGACCTTAAGATCGTCTAGTTCCAACCCCCCTGCCATGATCAGGGACACCACACACTGAACTATGTCGCCCAAGGCTCTGTCCAATTTGGCCTTGAACACCGCCAGGGTTGGAGCATTCACAACTTCCTTGGGCAACCCATTCCAGTGCCTCACCACTCTCACTGTGAAGAACTTCTTCCTTAGATCCGACCTAAACTTTCCCTGTTTAAGTTTAAACCCATTCCCCCTTGTCCTACCACTACAGTCCATAATGAAGAGTCCCTCCTCAGCATCCTTATAGGCCCCTTTCAGATATTGGAAGGCTCCACGTAGCCTTCTCTTTTCCAGGCTGAACAGCCCCAACTTTCTCAGCCTGTCTTCACACGGGAGGTGCTCCAGTCCTCTTATCATCCTCGTGGCCCTCCTCTGGACTTGCTCCAACAGCTCCATGTCCTTCTTATGTTGAGGACCCCAGAAGTGGACACAATACTCCAAGTGGACTTTTTACTTCACTATTGGAGGGTGTAACTGTGTAGAAATCCATACAAGAAAATGTTAAAAAAAAAAGAAATAACAAGACAAGAATATTTGAGCTGGAAGGGGTGGTGAAAGGAAAAGCTTCCAGAAGATAGAGAGGTAAAGTCAGAATAAATAATGCTTAGGCTGATCTGGAAGGCATAATGCAAAGCAAAGCTTCCCTCTTAGTTGTTAGATGCCTGGTGCCACACAACTGAGTTGAGAAAGTATGCTAATGTATTGAATGCAGTGAAAGGAAGCAAGGTTAATACATAGTAAAATGCACCTGTTGACAAGTACTTTGGTTATGACTATGAAAGTACTTTATAGGGTAATAATGTTCAGTAGCAAACTTAAAAATAATGGAGGTTGAATAACAGAAATCATGTAACTGTTATTAAAGGTTTTAGCATGTTCTAAAATGAAAGCTTAAGCTCTCCAGCAGAGAAAAAAATTGTTTGGCCAATTCTGTAATACGTGTTTAACACTTTCTGCCTATTTTATATTCGTTTGACACTGTAAGGGAAGATGGTGCTCAGTCCCTTACGTGTCCATTACATGCAACGCAGTGGTTTTCCCTTAGACTCAATTTAGTCTGGGTTGCTGGACAGATCACCCCCATCACGTCTGAATCTGCCAAAAGGATGCTTTGTTGCTCTGAGTTATTGTCTCCTTTAGGAGCTGGAACACATTTGGTGTACAACTGAAACAGACCATTTGCCTTAAGTGCCTCTGTAATGAAACCTGTTCATGGGTACTGAAACCACGCTGACAACAGAAATAAAGTGCAGAAAGTGGGGACAAGCAGGGGAAGTTGCTTTGAAGCCCTATTACTGCTCCGAACCAAAACAGAACTGTGGAAAACCCTTTGCTCCTTTTCTTTGTTAATTATCTCAAAGTCTGAGTGTGACCCACTTTAGATTCCAAATGATCTGGGGAAAGAGCCATGCAAATCATGACAGTTTATAATAGTGCAATAGCATAAGGTATTCAGGGTAATGCTTGTGTCCTTTCGCCTTGCGAAAGGGGCAGGACCTCATGGAGCTCTGGTCTTC
Source organism: Nestor notabilis (assembly GCF_000696875.1). Taxonomy (NCBI): domain Eukaryota; kingdom Metazoa; phylum Chordata; class Aves; order Psittaciformes; family Psittacidae; genus Nestor; species Nestor notabilis. The sequence goes on along the minus strand of NW_009911209.1, from coordinate 22,386 downwards.
CACTCGTTATGAGTGCAAATGACTTGTGGAATATGCTGTGGAAATAAAGGTGTGATGGTAACCAAAAAGACAGGAAAACCATGAGGTGTCAGAAATTTCTTTAGAGGGGCTGGGTAAGAAGCTGAAATGCGGAAAAGCCATTCTTGCTGGTTCTGGTTCTCATGTATTTATCCTTACTTTTACCTTTCTTTTTCCAGTGGGAGAGAGAACAATAAACGTGACCAGGGCAGGAAAGAAAACTTTCACCCTCTGATGAAAACTACTGATGGTTACAAGAAAAATTCAATTGAAAATGTTAATTTCTCATTATAAAATCAAATATAAGCTTTGAAAAAGAAATAAAAACAAGATGCTGGCAGCCATAAAGAAAACATCAGCAGTTTAAATCTGTTGAAACCATGGGAAAAAATTAGTTCGCAGCTGAAGTCTGTTTTTTTCAAGTAAATTTTTGTTATCCTTTTAAAAGGAAAGAGCATGTTCACAGAGTCTGGGTGTGTTTTGTGAAAACTCTCAACTTTCTGGAGGGATGGAGGCATGGGAAACCAAAACCAAAAAGATGCACTGGTAAATCTTAAGAAATTTCCCAGTGACCGATGTAAATGTTATCTTACACAGTTTTGTGACTTCATTAGATGCTTTTGCTACATTTTTTCCCCCCAGAAATGTAAGGACGTAATTTCCAAGTCAGATTAAGTTTCAGGACTTACTCTTTAGTCTTGAGCAGCCTCTTTCAAAGGCAACAGATTTGTTTGCAAACCACTGCAACAACTGGAAATTTGGAGGATAAATTTGAGCAAGATATATACTTGTGTCTGTTTCCATTTAAATTTAAAGACATATTTCTGTGCTTGTTCTTACCCAGTCCTGCGACATTAAGTGGTTCTCCTGTCTACAGATGTCAGGAGTTACTTGATATATTGGGATATTTGTGATGTTCATCTTTAAAGAGCTGGATTCCAGTGCTCTCCCAGAACTTCTAGCAGTGTCATGGCTTCACAGGTACTGCTGCTTCAGCAGATGTCAAGAAGCTGTGTGCTTGTCAGGTACCATATGGACACTCCCAGAAGGGGCTGAGCACTCTCAACTTTATTGCCTTCTAGGAGTTTCAGGTCACTGAAGACCATGCAAAACTGAATCCTTTAGAAGATTTATTAATGATTTTTTTTTTTTTTTTAAATTATAGAGCCAAAAGAAGTAGTAACATATGTGCATATGTGCTAGCTCCAATATTTCCATTTCAATTCAGCCCAGTGTCTGAGGATGTTAGGAGTGTGGCCTCTTTTTGACTTTGGAATTAAAAAGAGTATCTGAATAAAGCTTCCTTTTATTTGAGAAGAGAAGCATTCTTTTGAAACTGTCTCAAATGTCATACTTGGCTGCCAGCACATTTTGAGAAAGACAGGTGAGAAGTAAAGCACATTCCTTCCATTATGCTTTTTGCCACAGTGTCCAGCTTTATCATCTGGGCAATTACATGTCTGTGAAACAAAGCTCAAATACCATTACAGTTCTAACTTAAACCAAGACAGAAAAAAATTTTATTTGAAGCTTATTATGTTAAAACTTTATTTCTGCTTCATTTTAGTAGTACTTTGATTTTTTTTTTGCCTAGGTCTCCAACTAGGAAAAATAGTGACATCTCTACAATAGCTGAGGAGCTGGTCACTTGATCTGAGAAATGTTAATACCTGTATAAGAAATGGACTTTGTAAAAGGTTGGGAAAGAAATGTAATAACCTCTGGCACACTGAAGTTAAGAACTGTTATTATTATAGTAAGCAGCCTTACTGAACAAAATGCAGATAGTCTCCCTTGCTCTTATTTTTGCTAGTCCCCCCTCACTTACATTTGCTGTTCTCCTGCTTGTATTAGGCCCCTGCCAGAGATAGGAAGTTCCTGACTGCACTTTTGTGATTACCACCTCATACCACCAGAAGACTCATCTTTTCTGGGGAAAGGATCTGTGGTGTGGACTGTCTGCTGCTTTTATAGACCTACCCTTGAGAGCTGTTTGCAAAACCAAGTCCTTGAACTGCCAAAACTCCTGTGCTGTACTCAGCAACAGAGTCAATGTGACACAAGATTACTGATTATAGTTTTCATAGTAAAATCCAGTTAATGAGTGGCAGTGCCCTATATTTTTAATTTTCAAGGCAAATATTAACACTTTTTAAAGTTGTAGCTGTGCTAAGCACATGCTTGCATTTCACAAGCTCTTCTCTCTCATCTACACCAGGGGAACTAGTTGCAGATGAAACCAAGAAGATGAGAGGCTTATGGGAGGTTGGGGCTATCAGGTTCTTTCCATTTGGCTGGGGTTTTATTTCCATCTACAGTTATTCAGAAAAGCAATCAGACACATACTTAAGTCCTGCCTTTTCTTGAATCAGAACTTTAAAAACATAATGTTCCTTTGGTCTGTGATTAGCTGTGTCTTACTTAACTGAACTTTACCGAAGTTCTGTGAGTAATTTTGGAGGATCAGACCCTGGATCTGTAGGATTTCTCCTGATTGTTGACAGATAGATAGTCTTGGTATAGCGTAATAATATCTTCAAGAATTTTCAAACCTCTACCTCTTTATGTCTGTCAGCAAGTAGCTTGTGCACAAAAGCTCTTTGGCACATGCAAACTTGTAAAGAAATAGGGAGTTGAATGCCTGACTTTCAGCCACGACTGTGTATGCAGCTGTGTTCATTCTGTCTATAGACAATGCAGAAAAACCTGGAAAAATTGCCATAAAAGGGGGAAAAGTTTCCCTGACAGATTCAATTTAAGGTGAGAATGAATGAGAACAAATGGCAGTTCTACATTAGCTATGCAGTAGTTATTCTTGCCATTATAATAATTTAAAACACAAAGTGAAAAAAGATACAGTAGAGATAATACTGACTTCTGGGTGCTTGGCCAAGCTTGATGTCAATATTTTTCATCAATGCATTGTTTGAACTTCTATATGAAATACACAGGTGTATATACCTTGTGAGATTTGGTTATAAAAAGAAAACTTGCATGACATTTCCCACAAGACATTCCTAGCTAATTTCTTCTAATTTTTTTTTCAGTTTCTTTTGATAGTCATATGGTTTAGTTTTAGGTAGTCCTGCGAGAAGCAGACAGTTGGACTTGATGATCCTTATGGGTCTCTTCCAACTTGAGATATTTTATGATTCTGTGCCAGGCTGGATATAAAGAGATAGTGTTATTTCACCAAACTACAGCACAGCCGCATAGCCACATAGTAGACAGATAACAGAGGAGGAAGGGAAGTTCAAGTTTTACTGAATTTTACCCGTATACAGAAGACTTTACTTGTGCAATTAACTGAAAGAATATTCTCTTGCACATACCTAGAGTCTCAGCTTGACACAGGCAGCCTTGAAAGAGAATCCTCTTGAAGTGACTTCGCTGAGAGGAGTTCACATTAGTTCCCACTTGAACTGAAAGCTATTCCACCTGCTATCTGGCAGAAAGGCAACATGCATAATTAAAAGCAGACATTTCAAAAACAATGAGTACCCAGCAGGGGTTTGAATACTGAGAGTAGTGAAGGGTTCTACCTCATCTACACACTGTTTCCACCCTTTATTGACTCTGGAGAAATTAACTAACAATATTTGGTTATTAATAATCTTTTTTACAATGGAAAGGGTATCTAAAAAAATTTCTGGTGTCGAGAATCTGTAATTTCAAGCAATTCACTAAAAGACTTTGACAATGCAAGCCCTCCCTAGTTAAAGCTTCTATGGTTTAATTTATTCCCGAGACTGGATAAGCAATGGTGGGAGGGTGAAGATTCTCTGTTTCAGTATTCAGTTTAGTGGGAGTGAGAAACTGGTTTTTTTCCAGGCTCAGATGAGAAGCCAATTGCCACAGAATAAGCTCTACCTAGGGAAAAGGTTTTATTGGTATCAATAAATTGGTATCAGAGACAAATTTGTATTTAAGGTGACCAATTCCAAATTACTTTTTCTTCAACAAAGCCATATTATTAGATACTAAGAATCTGTAGTTACTTCATCTCAAATGTAACCTCTGCTTGCTCAGAGATTATCTGCTCTGAATAACTGACAGTATTGCTGAGTGAGGGAGTCTAACCTTTTTAATAGAATAAGTAGTAGAATTTAAACACAAATGAAAATATAGTTGCTTACACCCATTAAGTTTTCCATACTAGGATACCCAGTCAAAAAAATTTTCTTTAGTTCAGAATGGAAAAGCATTGTATACGTTAAAAAAAACCCAAGTATTCAAAGAAATCACGTGCTTATAACATTTCTTATCAGCCATATAGTAACACAGCTGTCTTACAAAAATGTGAGAGCTAATTGCCAACTAGTAAAAGTTTATTTTATGTTAACAAACTTAACACCAAAGTTTGTCTTTAACTCTTCATAGAATCAGCACGGTTTGGGTTGGAAGGGACCTAAAAGATCATGTAGTTCCATGGACAGGGACATCTTCCAGCAGACCAGGTTGCTCAAAGCCCCGTCCAATCTGGCTTTGAACACTTCCAGGGGCATCCATAACTTCTCTGAGCAACCTGTTCTAGTGTCTCACCACTCTCATAGTGAATAGAAGAATTTCTTCCTAATATCTCATCTAAATCTACCTTTTTCACTTTAAAACCATTCTGCCTTGCTCTTTCTCATTACAAGCCAGTCCTCCACAGACACATGGACTAAATGATCAATTCACACCTCTCCAAGCCTTATTTTTTGCCTCTAAATTAAAGTGAATTCTAAAGTATTCTCTGCCTCTAAATTAAAGTGAACAATTTTTTAAAGGATTCTCCTCTCACCTTAGAAATACTGTATTTGTACTATTTTCCCCATATAAGAGAAATTCATATGTAGTCTCCCATTCAGTCATTTGAGCATAAGTAATACTTTGCTGCCTTGATTATTTTGTCTGCAAACAATACTGCCTTTTTCTCAGAAGGCCTGATTCTGAAAAGTACAAACCGTGTAATAAAATAACACTGATTTTAAACAGTTATTCATATGAAAATACATATTTTCATATGAATGGGGTTGTAGAATCAGGCAAGAAACACACAAGTCACCATATAAGAATGGATTATAGGATTGAAGATGAATAACTGCATGAACCTGTAAACTACATTGTATTCTTGATTGTATTTTGAATCTCCTTTTGTATTAAAGGTTTACAAGTTATAAAGATGCCCTATGAGAATTGCCAGACAGTGCTTTAATAAACATAGATCCTGCCTGAGCAAACCTTCTACACACACATAAATCCAATTCATTTCCTCTTGTATCTGATTTCAGCTGAGGTTGAAACCTGTCAGTACAAAAAACTAGCTAGCAAGGAACTGCACAAACAGGACAAGAAAAATGAAACAGATCTCAGTTCTGTAAATGGATACATATAACTATACAGATAACAATAGTGGATTACATGGGTGACATACAAGAATGGGACTTCCTTGCTTCATCACTTTTCACCATCTTAAGTCACTTTCTATTACAGCCTTGTTTTTGTCTATACTGCCAACTCGGAAATCTCACATGCCTGAATACTCCCCAAAAAGCAACACCACTTCAAAACTTGCAGTGGTTCATTGCCTGCTCAACTACTAGGGACCTATGTAAGAGTGGTCAGTGGTGATGGAGAGAGGAGTTTATCCTGAAGATTCACAGTCGCAGAGAACACTGTAACCACTTGCAGAGCTTCTCCAGCCTTGTTACTTCTACTGCATGGTGCAACAGCACAGGCAATCACCAGCCAGAGTAACCCTTGGCAGCCTAAATGATCTTAGACATATGCAAATGAGACACAAAGTTTATGTAGCTGCACAAGTGGAGAGAGTCCTGATGTTTCTTTTATGGAGTACTTTAAATGATGGGACTTATTGCAAGAGTGCTCTATGTCTTTAGACATGTGAATAGTAGATTAGTTGTTGGTATATGGTAGTCAAAAATAGGTGGCTGGCTAACAGAAGAGTTCCTGAGTTTTAAGAGATCCGTAAAACTTGTTGTTGTACAGAGTACTTGGCTTTCACTAGGAGTCTCTTACAACAACTTTAATCAGGTTTCTCCTTGCATCATTGTGGGGGAGGAAGTACTAAGAGTTTGTTCAGTGGCTGTTACAAAAGGCCCAATCTAAGTTCAGGTTTAGTAGCCCACTGGAGTGAACAGGGCTTATGGATGCACTTGAGTGCTTTGCTGAACAGGAGCCAGAATGGGTGACAGTACCTCACCAAGGAGCCAGGCACCCAGTCTCAGTTTCTTTGGAGATATTTCCATGGTGTGAGATTTATTTTTTTTCATTTGCTTGTTTTGTTGTTTGGGTTTTTTTATTTTTTGTCAGGAATAAGCTCTCCAGAATGAAAACGTGTGATATCCTCTTGTATATCGAAAACTTCGTAAACGAGAACAGCTGCTTCTGGTGCAGAAGCATTAGAAAGGCATTTCTTTTGAAAACAGCAGTTACAGACTCTTCATAACTCCCCTCTGTTTCTTAGATGATGAAATGGTTGAGCACTGAGACCTGAAGTGGTCACTAACCAGTTCCTTCCTCTATAAAATAGACACTAAAGAGGAATTTGATTCAGATCCTCTCTTCTGTACATTCCACCACACACATTGGGTCTGAGCAAAAAACCACCGAGGTCAGCTGGATTACTAGTCTGCAGTTCAGGGAATATTGTATCTGGTGTAGACAGATATGTCAAGGAAGCATTCCTCGTATTGCTAAGGTTGTGGGCCGCCCTCATTAATCATGGCCTTAGAAACAGACAATCAGTGCTACATTTAAACTGAAAATTTAGAGATAAATAGAAAAGAAGATCAGAAGCAACAATGGGCTTGTTTGCATTCAGATCCCATTTTTCACATCACCAAAATATGAAGCAGGGCCTAGGAAGAAGAAATATCTAGTGCTGGCTTCCTTCTAACAAAGCTGTGACTAATGGCTTTATAAAAGGTATGATGGCATTATACGGTTTTATTTTATTTTTTAAACTGAAGCTAAAGTGAGGGGAACAGGAGGAAAAAAAGATCCTTGCAAACAGAGCTTACACTATGCTCATGAACTCTCAGGGAGCCTGCACAACGGGTGCCTCCCTTAGCCCTTCCACCTATAGGAGGGTCTCCTCCAGTTTCCCTGGATGCCTGTTGTTAGAACAAAGGCTGCTGTACACTGCACATGGTTTCCCTGATGAGATTGTATTTTTGCAATATTTGGGAACCTGGATACAAATTCACACGTCCAGCAAAACAAACAAACATTTAAAAAAACCACAAAGTTCTTTTTGCAATGTCAGCCTAGACAGAAACCCTTTAGAGACATTTTACTCATCCTTTTACTCTGAACAAAACCAGCAGAATGAGGTTCTGAACAGGCTGATCATATACCAATGCCATTTTCAATGGGTTTGGATTTGAATTGATAGGAAGCAAAATGAATTTATTTAGTGCATTACAAAATAAAGCTTAGTTCAAGAGTGAATATAGCAAATTACCCTCCCTTTCACCAAAAGTAACACTTATGTTTTGAAGTATGTGAAAAAATCTTCTTTTTAATGGTATATAGCTCTTTAAATTACCTCATTTAGCTGGATAAAAACTGTTTTAGTTGAAACTCTGGCTTAGGTAAGTCAGTAAATATTTGTACAACTAACATCAGTAAAGGAAAAACTATTCACGGCAAATTTGCTTTTGTTTAGGCAAACAGAATGATAAAAATAAAATTGTGTCCTGTAAAATTAATGCTTAGCAAAATCTTGCTTTTTCAAGTACTGTTATTACTCAAAGTTCTGGATCTGTCAGCATAGTCCTAATACCAAATGAGTGAACCCTTTCCGTATCATAGCAATAATATTAATAGATTCAAGAGGCACATACTTTCAGACATGTAATTTCATATGTAAGAAAACTGCTCTTGGATTGGCTGGGTACCAAAGAGTTCTTTTATTCCAAGATTTGAGAACAAATTGAGGTAGAGATGCAGGCAAAGAAGATGGAATATGCTAGCTGAGGTCTTCTCGGACAACTAAAAAGACTTGCCTTTTCACAGGTTTTCCACAATCATCTCTGATTTGGAATGATAAATCTACATTGCTGGGATTTTCCAAAGCGTACCATTCCAAGGGATTACTAAAAGTATTCCTAAATTATTTGGGGTTTTAAACAACTCCATAGTCATTTCTCAGTGACTTTTGATGGCATCTAGGATATCCAGAAAGGCCTCAGGCACTTATCTGGAATGTGAGTGTAAGAACTTACGGAGAAGATTTTGCTGCTGTTTCCCAAACACTCTCGTATTGGTAATTTGTAGGTAGTCCGAATCCAGGTCATTGCAAGTTTGGATGCTTATGGAGTTCAGATAAGGGTCTGCCATATTCAACACATCCTGGATAAGCCCAAGAATTAAAACTAAAGAAAAGAAAATCTGAGTTCCGAAAGATTCCTCATTTCTGTCAGTTTTGAGATCCCTCAGAGTACCATGGTTCAACCAGGATGTCCAGCTGACATGTCATCAGCCTGCCTGTTCGCATCTTTGTGTGTGCATTGGTCACCTGTGAATCTCCAAGCCAAAGGGCTGAAAACGAGACTCCAAACACAGTAAAAAATGAGAAGGACAAGGCTCTGAGAAGTATGAAGTAATGGGGGGGGGAATTCAACCAGTGGTTAATGAGGGGGCCAGAACATCTGTAAAGGCAGGGTCTGTGCAGCGAGCAAGGTGACAGGCTGGAAGCAGGGAAGGGGCAAAGGCAGCTCCTTGGCAGCCCCAGCCTCAAGGATAACACTCCTGGCTCTTGCATCTGTCATGTCCGGGACTGCAGCCCAGTCTTCTCCTCTTTTACATGCCATCAGTAGGTCTCAGAGGAAACAATTTATTATAATGAGGGTCACTGCATTCCCAGGTCATCTGATATAACTGTCACCATGGAGGTGACTTTCTGTCCCTGTTGAAATGAAAACAGCTCCATTACTGGGCTTGCCTGGTCTCTGGGGCTTTGCTCCTCCAGCTGAAGGTCTCCATGTAACTCTGGCCACAAAATCTGATGTTGTTGCACCATCAGCTTTTCTCAGCTGTTTGACTTAAAAAGAAGAGCAAGACAAACTTCTCTGTGCTGCTGTGCCATGCAACAAATGACTGTAAGAGTCTCAGATCCTCTGACACAGACGACCTTGGAGAAATAGATGGTGTAGATGCTTCTTGCCTGTTCTAAGTCCCTTTATGAAGAATTTCAACTTTTGTTAGCCTGATTGCACATTTACCTGATGAATCTGCTTAGCTTCCTGCTGTGACTACTTGGTGGCCAGAGGAGTAGAGAAATTTGCAGTAAAAAAGCACAGCAGTGGCAAGGTATAAAAAACTAGCTTTGAAAATGCTTACTTCCCAAGCATACTGCTAAAACCAGAATGTCTACAGATTTTTAGGCATATACAAGAGGCACTGGATATTTCAATATCAATTTGCTGTGGGCCTTTGGCTTGGAGAGTTGTCTGGTTTCCAGAAAACCTCAGGTCAAAAGTTGCAATCTCTTAAATCTATGAAAGCAGAAACCAGCCTTTCCAAGTGCCAAATCTGTATTTATTTTTAATTAGGACCTTTTACTGTTGGCTTGCTAAACAACAAGAAAAGGTCCCAGCCCTTCAAAAAAGCCAAATAACCTGCATCCATTAAGCTGAAGACAGTTTCTTTATTTTGTGAAGTTATTTTTCAGCAATTGGTCTCCTGCTTTCCAGCATATTAGGTCCTATCTTATCCCTGCTCCCTCCACAAATCTGTGGCAGTGAAGGGCTTCTAGGTAGAGCAACAAGACAAACACATCCTTCCCTGAAGGATGCTGCTGAACGCAAACAGCCTCTTAGGCATCAAAAAGAGCTGGAAAAGCTGACCCACACAGCCAGGGCAGCAGGAGACCACGTTGCCTGTGCTGCCTGAGCAAAGGACACTATATGCCTACGATGAGAGAAACGAGAATCCAGAGGCAACACCTACTAGTGACATTTGGAGAAAACAAGTGCCAGGTGGAGATAGGAGAGCTGGAAAGGGCAGAGTATAAATGAACACACTGAAAGGTCACAAAGATCTTCCACCCTTTTTGCAAAGGCTTTGCAAAAAGATCTGCCAGTCTTTCAGAAGGGTTTTCCTGCCTTCTTTAATGGAGGCAGACAGAGACAAAACAGGTTGAACATTCACAGTCACTAGATACTGTTAACAATCATTAAGCTCTGCTGCCTGAGTCAGTAAAATACCAGTTGTCTCAGTCCCAGATTAAAACACTACCTAACAACCTTTCAGAGTACGCCCTTCTAGAGAAGAGAGGTTTCATTATACCTGTTTTCATTTTGGGGTGTGTTTTTCAAAGATACAGACAATATCAACACCGGGTGAAAGACCCAGTCATCCATTGGTCTGGCTTGTTTAGAAAAACAACCAGCAGACCTGTTATTTTGCACTGATTTTTAAGTGTAACAAAATTTTCATAATTATTCAGCAAACCTCCCATAGAAAGACTTCCCACTACCACTTTCCTCCTACTTCTGTTAAAATGTTGTGAAAAAAAACTGGTGAATGATAACTTCAAATTGCGCTTCACTAAGGTAAGTAAGCTGCCAGCAACAAGGAACTTCACCTAATGTATCTTTCTGAGTCTTGAACAAAACAAAGCCTATCTTATCTCCACATCAATTTACATGCTGTAATCCAGAATGCTTCCATGTTTCATTTTGTTAAAAGAAGTGAAAAAAGGTTTTACAGGAATTTCCCTTATTTTAAAATGACCTAATTAGTCCCAAAGTTTGCACAGATTTCAAACAAAAAATCAAGTGCAGTGAGATATAGCCATTCTTTGCTTTGTTTACCCATCTGTTTCTCTGCATTTGGAGCACAGAGGAAATATGGCAGAACTATTTAATGCAAATGGTACTGAGAATATGGAACAAGTTACCAGTGTTGGAGTTAGCGAAGAGCATACATGTGTTCAAATTACCGGAGATTTGTTTCTCTGGTAGGGAGGATTGAGGGATGAAAATGAAAAACCATGGATTCAGCTAAACTAAACAAAGAGATTGATATTGTATTTTGGACCGGATGCCTTTTTCCTGGAAAGATTTTGCTTCCAAATGATTCAGGTGCAAACTTGTCTGCTGAGACAGAGAGCCAAGAGACCTTGATACTGCTTCTGGATGTTGACACATGAATGCAGGCAGGGGGTTTCTGGCTGTTTTTCTTCTCATGCAACTCTCACTTTTTTATCTGTAAAGTATGTGCACTAGGAAAGGGAGGGAGAGAAAGATGGGCTAGGGTTGTGGGGTTATTAGGGAGCTGCTTCATGTTCAACAGGGAGGCTTCATGGTGCAAGGAGCCTCCCTGAAACTGGCTGTGGACTAAGCATCAGTTCAGTAGAGAAATCTGTTGGGCAAGAGCTATGGTAATGCCACATGAATAACAGAAAGCAGAAAAACATATACTCCCTTACATGTTTTTCTGCTGAGGCAAAATTCCTCTGATATCCACAGAGGCAACACAACTTTGAATCACCTGAGGACTGAGGTTTACCCACAAGGCATCATCTCAACCCAGGTAAAGGCTTTGATACTAGCTCAAACACAGAACTGAGCTAACATGTCTGGAGGACTTCTAAGTTAGAGCTGGCTCAGGTCCAGGTAGTTCGAAGCATAAGCAAAGGAGCCTCAGGTCTGTCTGAAATGTCCTTATAGATGGATTCTCAGATAGGATGCTCTGAAGCGTTGCCTCTTGTGGTTACAGTTAGTGTGTGGGTGGCTGAGTTCTCTGAATCACACGTAAAAACAGCAGTTTGACAGTTCCATTAACAATATAGATGGGTTGGGTTTCAGTATGAAACCCCTTCTTTTTGGAATTCCCCAGATCTGAGGAACCGGTTAAAGGGAAAAAAGAATCTGTTTCAGAACTTGAAAGGAATTCATGTCTTTCCCACAACATTTACTACTGGGAAATGTTACTAACTTTTTACTATAAGAGCTATTGACCAATAAGTCTTCTAGTATTTCCCTGGTAGCCCAACAAAGTGTAAGTAAAGAGGCTGGAGAGTGAGAGTGTTTCACTTTCCAATGTTAAAAAATAAAACAAAATCCCCACCTTGTTCAGGCAAATACGCATCCACACAGAGTGCCCTCAGATCTACAGAAAGAATCTGAAACTTAAAATAATGGCAAAGCTTACCAAAATTCATCAGGCTATGTGAACGCAGGGTATTCACACCACAACATAATGAAAGCCATCAGAGCTCCAACTTCATGTGGCTTTCACAGACCCACAGCATCTGCTTGCTTTGTTTTGGAATTTTGCCTCTGCCCCATGCAAGTCACTGCTTCTAGAGAAATATGTAAAGGAGTCACTGTGGGTTTACAGAGCAGGAACAGCAGGAACATCTGAGCTGAACCATTCCAGGTGCTTGTTAAAACAGGTTTAGCCAAATGAGAGAGGAGAAAGATCCACAAAGGTTATACTGCAGAGAACAGACAGTCTGATATGACACTGCCTTACATTTTTGCAGTCATTAATTTCCACATGTGCGAACTGGGAGACTCTGCTGCATCATAGAGTCTGCTGCGTCGTAATTCCTTGGCTAGTTGTAATGGGGACTACTCCATATCCCTGTAAATGAACATACAGATTAAAAACCAACCAGCCAACCAACCAGCATAACAGGATATAGGGACTCACTCAGCCTTTACCTCCAAGGAAAAGTACAGTTTATGCACAATGATATGCATTAAGGCTTTTTGTCAAGGATATGCAGATTTTCCTCATCCACTTAATATTTTCCCCTGAATACTTAAAACCCAAAAGTAAGGGAGACTGCTGTATTGCTCTTCACTGGAAATTGGTCTGAAATGGGACAATGAGCTGAGTCATCAGTTAAAGATCACAAGAAACTGTAGACAGATGTTCTAAGACCAAAAAAGCTTGCAGTGAGAATTTACCAAGAGCTATTCAGACGATGCAAACAGGAAAGGACAGGGGGTTTTATGTCTCTGTGATGAACGGGAGGGAAGTGCTATCTGAGCACTGTAGGTAGAAAAGTGTATGAGCAGACAAAACAGAGCTGGAGTGAGGTCACGTCTTTGTCAGTGCCACTCAGAAAGCCTGACTTCACTCTCTGGGACCCCAACAGCAATGTTCTAGACAGCAGCCCTCAGTCTGAATGACAAACACTCCAGCAGACAGAGGATAAGAAGGAAGTGACTATACAACACAGAACTATTATTCAGGCTTATTACACTGTAGTTGCTCAGTGTGGTTCATGTGGATTTTCCTAGGCATAGAAAATACGAAGCAAACATTGACTGTATTGGAAACCGATAGACCTCAACATGTGACTGTAAAGAAGTGCTTATTATCAAGCAAGACTTCTGCTGCATACCAAAGAACACAATTTTTGGCGCAACACAATTTAATATTTTTATCAGTGACCTGGAAATAGACATAAAATCATAAAACAGGTTTGGACGGCACTCTAAGCTTTCAAATGGGCTGGACACCTACATGAATAAATATTGAGCAGAGCAGTACATCTGGAAACAAAGGCCTTAGAAGAGGAACACTTTCTTCAGAGAAACAGGGAATCTGCAAAAGCAAAGGGAGAAGCTGCTGCTGTTTATCAAGTAATGTGAGTTCCTGGTATGGTGCTCTGCCCAACAGAGTTATGGCAGCTCAAGTTCATAACTCATAGAATGGTTTGGGCAGGAAGGGAGCTTAAAGATCATCCAATTCCAACTCCTCTGCCATGGGCAGAGACAACTTCCACTCGACCAGGTTGCACAAAGCCCCATTGAGCCTGGTCACAAACACGCTAGCATGAGCAGCATTGAGCAGCATTGCTTTGTCCAGCTGCAATATCGACAGTTCAGAGAGAATTCTGAGAAATTGAAGGAGACTAAGTCAAAGAGCCTGCAAATGACTGAAATATTAAAAAATAGAACTTTGCATAGGCACAAGGTCCTTATTGTATTTTAGTCTCCCAAAGAAAATGTTAGAGTGACATGGCTATTATCTATAATTTTACTAACCAGGAAAAAGAAGTAGCAGATTCTTCACGCTAGCAGACAAAAGTTTCACAAGGTTTTGCTGGCTAGGCATTGTAGTTAAATTAATTCAGATTAGAAGCTGGACACAACTTTTTAACAGTTAAGGCTAATAAGCATTGGAACACTTTACCAAAGGCTGTCACTTCTTCCCTGGAAATATCAAAATCTTGATTTTAATGAGTCAAGTGGGACAAGCTGAGTATTTCTGGTGTGAACACATGGCCTTTCTCAGGCTCAAACATACACGGGCTCCAAACTTCATGTGCACACTCCAGTACATACACCTGGAAGCTCGGGTTTGGGAGCTTCCCAGCTTCAACATGGGAAGAGTCTCCAACACAAACTACCCCTTAATGTCCTCTGCCTTCCCCCTGCTTTGTGAGTGACCAAAGAAAAAGGTTGCAAGGCTGACAACGGGCTGACTTACAGCTGCCAAACACAAACACGGTGCTAACACTCATCCCTCCTCACACAACGGCAGCTGGAACCTTATGGTAGACCAGGTGATTGCACTGGTCAGTTTTCCAGGATGAAAAGGGTGGGGGTTTGTTGGGAAGGGTCATGGGTGGGACACTATTTTGTTATGTTTTCTTTTAAAACATGTCACCATATGGTTTCCGTGTTTTGAAGTAGTGAACTCCTGCTCTATGCAGAGGAGAATGGTTTTCCTACACAGGGGATGGGTGAGTTTTTATGAACCATGGAAAGTCATGCTGTTCGTTGGCAAGGGCTTGAGTACACACATTTTTCAGTTCATATTAGAGAATATAAAACCCAGTAAACATTAGGGAGGAAAGAAGACTGCCTGGTGTGGTTATGATCTGGACCATGACATGTACATTTCAAAATGTTCTCTTGGGAGAAAAAAAATCTGAAAATATTGCAGACAAGGGAGCACAGAAGCGGAAGGGTTCAGAGAGAGAGTAGGTAATTTGGGAAACAGCCTTCAGGCTATGATGAAATCTCTGTAACTTAGACTACATAGGAGAGCAAAAGTTTGGGCTGATTTAGAGATTTCTTGCCCTGTTCTCCTAACGCCTTGAAAAGCAGGCTGCCTCCGTGGGTGCATATGTTTTGCATACTGCTTTGTACATCTATTGAAGGTCACAAGACACAGGAATGACATTTTGCAGCATGATATACAGTGGAGGTAGTTGTGTTGTCTAGTGGTCTGCTGAAGATCATGATAAATGGATTTTGAAAGGGCCAGTTGTTCAGATCAACTTAAGATCAAGATATTCTCTGCTCTCCCCATACGTTACGTCTGCTAGGCACTTCATTTGTTTATTGCTTTGCAAATTTCTTTGCAACATGGTTGCTGAGGATTTTCAAGACTCATATTTGACAATATGCTGGGTGTCCAGTAAAGAGGGAAATAATTTCCTGTGGTACATTGCAGTGTCATGTAATAGAGCTCCAGGGAGATTTACCCATTTCTTTCTAACACAACCCCTCCCAGAACAATGGTGAAAATGGAGTCATGATACTTAGAGATTTCCACCATTTAACTTCCTGAAATGAAAACCATAATGAAATCCCATGCACGCTATAGTACTGTATAGTCAGGAAAACTAGACAAAGTCTTCCATTGTACCAGTCTGGTGGTTATGGGAGAGGATCTGCCTACTTTGGTGTAACAGGATGTACTGCATATTTTGTAGTTTTGCCCAGTGCTCTGATCCCTGTGGGCTAAACCTTTTCAACAACAGCAATAAAAGAAGAAAAAGACTGAGGCCCTTCTCTTATACCACTTTTATTTGAGGGGGATATTAAATACAAAGAGCTTCACTCTTGGTGGAAATTGTCCAACTGACTCCAGGATACTGTGTAATCATTAGGAACTGGAAAAACTCAAACTGCCTGTCTGTAGTGGCTTGGATAAGACCTGCTGGGTGAATTCCAGAAATGAATATTGCAGCTGTGATGAGACTTACGTTTGGTTTCTCCTTCCAGGGTGAATTGTGCCCTTACGCCCAAGGCCAGCATAAGCCTATGCACCATTTGAGACCCATTTAAGCCCTTAAAATAGGACTAACATAGCATTTAAATGTTACATGGACCTCCTGGCCCTTTTGACGGAAGTGTATGCATTACAAGATAGGTGCTAATCATTAAAATGTATGCTATCCACTGTTAAAGACAGTAAAATATATCCAGAAAAATACCTCCCTATCTCATATACATGTATATATCATATATTCTCTTACCGTTTCTTCATACAGCATCCTAGCCTGCAAAAGTGTGTAAAACATTTGCATCTGAAAAAGGAATATTGTGTGGCCCTCAACTGACACTGCAGCCTGTTTGTGCCCTTCTGATGTTTAGTAGGAGGAGGAGGTACTCCAGCTCAATAGGAGGAGATCTGGAAAGCAGAACGGTGGTGTTAAGGATGTGACATACACTCGGTATGTCTTTAACTCTATTTATTTAGTCTAGCTCTAGTCTAGTCCTGTGTCTTGCATGCCCAGGGGAACATATCTTTGGTTAAGTTTCATCCTAAAGGAATCCTGTTTGTGTGCTCCATGACTTATACCTGGTGTAAACCAAGCCACAGCAAGTTGAGATGATAGGGAGAGGAGAGTCACTCCAAAAGCACATTCATGATCCTATGTTAAATGCACACCAACATGCCTTCTTAGGCAACGTACAATACAAAGAAGTGCTCACAAAATGATCCTACTTGTGGATTAATGGTACAGAAGTACCTGTGGGGAGAGCAAGTTGCATGGTCTCTATGTTTCATAGCAACAATCTCTATTTCAAGTGAGGACAAGCCAGATGAAGCTTTTGCCAGGCAGTGGTACCACCTAACAGAGCACCCCCTACTCTAGGCTCCTGCCTCAGAGGACTGCAAAGTTCTCTCTCCCAAAGTTCAGGGCAACCAGGATTCACATGGAAAAATCTGGCTGCACACAGCAACCAGAACTTGATATCTGAAGTGGTGCAGCGTGTGTATTAATGCCAGGTGAGATCTGGCAAGTGAACGTTTGTTTTAAATTTCTCTTTAATCACTCTTACAGTTTTAACTTTGAAGTCTAGGGAAGTATATTTTCTGGTTTATGCCTCAGATGACATGGAAAAAGATATTCCACTTACAGTACTGGAATATCATTTATAGATGTGTAAATTTATAAAGCTATGCCTCTAACAGTTTGCCCACATGGAACTATCTGAATTTGCAACAACTCAGAACTTTATTAAAAAAAAAAAAAGGCATTTCTTTTATTATAATTGCCCCAGTATCTTAGATCCAGCTGTTTCAGACTATATATATCCAGCCCATATACAAAAAAGAATGAACAGGATTTGGGTAGAAGTGGGCCTGATATATCAGTATTGAAATAGATTTTGGTTAGACATGGCTCATCAAAAATTCTAAGGCACATAGCTGGTTGAAAGGATAGATTAATGAATGGAACTGAGAGGACAGGGAGAAGCTGAACATACAAATCTTTGGAAAAATATTTAAAGAAATAGTGATAAAAAGCAGTAAGGTTTGGAGGGGTACAAGAATACTCAGATTTATTCAAGTTCTGGTTTTCTACTACAGATGTTTTGCTAACTAGAGCAGAGATGTTCAGAGACCACATATTGGCTGTAAAATTCTAGGACTGAGATTAATTAAATGTCTGCTGCTCCTCATACAAACTAGACTCCAGAGTTTTTCAGACTTTCAAGTCTTTTGAAAGAACAGCTGTAGAATACATCATGTGCGTATCTTGCACTCTCAAAATACATTTTTATAACAAGTGTCATTTTTTTATACAGAAGGTTTAACATCTTACCCTTCCTCTGATTATCTTGCTGCTTTTCAGAAGAAATGAAAAAAAGGGGGTCTGATACTTGCTATACTAACATGTGATACTTCCTGCAGAGCACTGCCTCCACCCAACATGTGTTTTTAAACAAAACTCATGGTAGTTTCAATGGTCACAATTATTCACTTATCTTATGGTTTCCGTGAGTTCATTTCTTTCAACAGTTGTAGGAAGGTGAGGACGCCATTCTGGCATACTGTCTAGGTCAATACCTAGGAAATATAATTTTTAATTTGTGCCTCCTTTTCCTCCTGACTGGACAATGTCATAGTTTCTTTTGATCAGTAAACTCATTCCTCCTCTGGATCTTGCTATGCAGGCAAGAGATATACTTTTATTACGTGATGTATTTTTGTATATGATTAATCTTGTATCAATCTCTTTTCCTTCTCCACAAGTGGATACCCTGATAATTTGATTACTAGCAAGGGCTCAGAAAGTTTCCTACTTTAATTTGATATGGTACCTACTAACTCACAATGTTCTTGTCTGTTACACTGAAACAATACAGCTATTTAAATGGTGCCCAACCCAACTTTAACACTATACTCCTTACAACTGCCTCCTTAGCTCTTACAGAAAAATGAAGCTGATGTCAAATGTAAAATTTTCACCCTGCTGGAACTGTTATATACTTGATACATTACTTACACATGCCACTTACAAAAACATAAACCCCAAGCCAAAGGCGTCTCCTTCGCTCCCACATGGCTGTAGTTGAAGAAGATGTCATTGACCATAAAGAAGCAAGTAAAACATTTTGCCTTAAAGCTACAGTGCTTCACATCAAAAAGATTTACATTTCTTACCAAATATGACTGCTTTAAGTTATTGTAATTGAAGATATTTTTATTCTAAACCTGACCAATTACAACAGCTACAGGTGGTGGTCATACGGAGTGGTGGCTTGTGAGAGGCACAAAGGTACAACCTAATGCCCTTCAGGAACTCGCACACTGAGGAACACCAGCTTGCGTCTTCATTGTGAAAATACTTTTTAGCTGTTTTCCCAAGGCAGACATTACTTGACCTTTAAATAAATAATTTAGGACCTACAAAAACTTTGGACTGGACTCCTTAGAAATGCCAGCTGTGTGTAGAGGAAATGCCAGCCGTGGAAATGAGAGAACGTGCAGCCCACAGCAAACTTCCCACTACTGCCTTTGCCACATGCAATATGAGAAGGATGAAGAAGTTAGCTCAGTCTCCAGAAGCACTCAGTTCCCAGCACATCTGGTAAGACTGGCAGGAAGGATAAACCAATAATGGTGATGCTAGCTTATTTATCAACCACAAACCCATTTCAATATCAAGAAACAATTTAGAGTTAGTCAAAATAATGGTCAGGAGGTCTCCATATGAATGTATTTCCATAGCATTCAAGGACGCAAAGACACATAGTCCAAATAAGGGATGATGTTGACTATGCTGCTGTCCTAGGGTGGGGGTCAAAGGCTGCATAATTTATTCCAAATGTCAGTATACCTAGCCCTTTCCAGAACGCTAACCAGAAATATTCATCTTTAAGAGTTCTTTGCAAATTACTTATAATGAGGATTTTATTTAATAATGAGCCCTTCAGAAATGTCTTCAGTGGTTTTAATGCATCACCATAGGAAAGCTTTAAAATGAATAGACTTGAACATCATAATCATAATGTTTGTACTGTTAAAACTGCTGACAAGACTAATAAACCATAGTGGGTTTGAGAGGTATCACTGGTGGATTTAAGCAAAGTATCACTGATATATTTCTGGGGGATAAAGAGTCAAACAGCCTCCTGTTGCAGGCAAGCTTGATCTTATTGATATGCGTATTAAAAATGTCCCATAAAGTTAACAGAGGCTTTCAGTTCTCAGGAGCTGTCCCATATTAAGAACCATGTTGCTACAGGTAGATTCTTGGATAGAAACATACCCAGACCTGGGTCCAGTTCCCTGCTATAGGCCTGTATCGATCATAAATCTATCAAAAATGTTGTTTGGTTGACATTACTTTGAACATGTTGAACAGGTGATTTTCTTGCTAGGCCTTGACTACCAGGAGACTGTAGGCAGCACAGGACTAATTTGTTGACACCTTGGATTCGTCGTTTTCTACCCCTGGTAATGTGACTGAGAACTGAAAAAGACGTGATGTGAAAGGGGACCCTTCTATAAGACAGTTTGAAGCACGTGTGGATAAAATGATTGGCATCTTTGTTGGTATCTCCAAGTCTCTCAAGCTATTCCTTCATACAAGTTTTTATAATGTTTAGAGCAGTATTTCTTACATGGCTAAAATAATCAGGAACCCTCAGCTACTGAGGCTGTCGCTTGGAGAATCCTAAAGGGTTTCACAGATAAATCTGAATGGAAGAAGCTTGCAGCTCTCAGAGACTCAAAAAGACTGCATCTTTTTACATCAGGATTTAATATTGTCCAAACTGTACAAAATTTGTGTTGTGCCTTAAAGCTAGCTGAGGATTTCTGGCTATCTCTCAATTTGGAAAGGCCAGCTTTGAGATTTCCAGGTCAGAACTGTTTGACAAGGATTTAGTGTCATCCGTGACTTGGGACATGCTAACAGGCTTTCTTGTTTAAAGGCAAGGCTGTAAATGTAAAAAAAGGCTACAAGGGTAAAACTGGGAGGAAAAAGATGATTCGTTCATATGATTTATCCTCACACTTCAAGACTCTCAGACTAGAAGAGAGTTCTTCTTGTTGCATGAGGCATGACTGACCTGTCTTTCCATTATTGCACTGCTGACTTATTAAAGTTTTGAAATGTAAACAGGAAAGACTTCGTAACCTATGGGGTAATCTGCACAGGCTAATTTGTACCTTCCTGGAAAGCCTAAATCCTTGCTCAGTGAAACAGGGCATTGTGGAATCTTAGCCAACTTTTCCTGTCATTTGGGAAATCAAAGACAACACAAGAGACAAGCAGAGAGACAGACCATTTAATTACTACTAACCCTTCTAAGCATTCCTGTTTTTCCTAATCTGTGTAGCTGGACATTTGGAATTATGCTATAGCATGGGAGAACATTACACTGGCCTCTTGTGCACCATAAGCCTTTTCATTGACAAACTAACACTTTTTTAATGACAGTTTCTGAAGTTGTTATCCAAACTACATTCCTTATCCCAGATCTCATCTTTAGTACCTCTCCCAGAGGTATCTGGGAGTTTGGATACAAACATATATGAGAATCCAGGGCTTGACCAGGTCCCAGTGAAGTCAATAAAAATATTGTAGGTGCTGAATGGATATCTACTAGGCTCAAATGAAAAGTAAGAGCCATCCAAGGAAAAGTGGGAGACAAATTACAAGCTCTTTTTAAAATCAAAATATGCCACCTTTTTCTCTCTCACTTCGACCTTTCTTTTTTTAACTGTCTTAATTTTATAACTAGCTTAAAGTAACTGAGAAAATGTTTAAATTTAAAAATGATGCATAGTCCTGGACCAGTGCCCTAAAAATGTCATGTGACCTTCCTGCTATATAACTCTTAATTTTGGAACTTACTGACTCCAGTCACGAATTTTTGGTGATGATAAAATACTGACATGTATTTTAAAAGAAACACCAGGAGGTTGAGAAATGAACTTTTGTTCACAGGTATCACCATTTCTGGAAAAATGGAAAAAGAAGAAAGAACACCTGCAAAACTTCAGTGCATTGTGTATTTCATAAGCATAACCTCACCGTGATGTTAGTGTAATCATTTACATGGAAATATTAATTTTTGCAACATTTGTGGCACTAGTTAACCTGTTCTTTACAGAAGTGTTAGACTTTTGAAGCAGGAGGCGGGTGCTGCCCTGCCATTCTCTGCCCACCTCAACACCACAGCACTGATTCTGCGAAGTGTTACAGATGTGCCTGCCATCCCCTGACAGACATTATGCTCAGGCTGTGATGCTGTCTGCAGGCTAGGACAAGACTGGAGAGCTGTATCCCTGCTGGAGTCCCACAGCTAGAGAGCACCTGCTCCTGGCACCCGTCTTGGGATGTGGAGAGGAAACATGATCTAATAAGCACTTCTGTTTCCCATCCATCCGAGTGCGACACTGTGCAAAACAAGGCACCTGGTAATGCTGGGTCCTCAACAGGAGGAAAGCCAGCGGACTCTTGACTTCTCCGGGGTCCTGCTCTCCTCACCTTCCCAAAGCCCAGGCTGCCTTCCAGCCCTTGATCTCGGCAAAGAGCTAGCTGTTTGCCAGTCTTCTCTCGCTCTGTGGGCAATGTTAAGGTGGAAAGGGCGGATGAGGAAGTAAATGCAGACATCTGCCCTTTGTGGTGTCCGATCGCTATGCGGAGGAAGGAAGACGAGGGGACAGGGTGAATGAATGTGTGTGTCAGTCAGCGGGGAGATGATCTAAGTATCTGAAGTCATTCGAAAGGTCAAAGCAAGCATTAACTCTTCCCCGCCCTCCCTCCTCCTCGGGGGCTCAGGGGAAATCATAGTCCGGCCAAACTAGATGACAGCTTGCTGGGACTTAATGACACGCTCGGGGCAGACGAGTCGCGGC
>NW_009911208.1:0-23127 GCF_000696875.1 Nestor notabilis | reverse complement strand
AACCGTAACTATTCTATGATTCTATGATTTTGTTGATGTTTCATAGTAACTCCTGAGGATCCTTCAGGATTGGCCCATTGACTCAGTATTTTAAGTGAAATTAGATTGAATCATATTTTCATCATTCATCCAACATGTAGATTAAAAGATTTACTTCCACAACCTTAAACTGCTGCCAGATTCCTGGGAATCTCACAGACATTTTTTTTCCAGTGTACACTTCTAGGTTTTCAAAGTTTGCCAAAGATTTTTTTCCATTTTACAGTAGTCCTTCAAGACTTGAGATCCTCATCCCCACATTGAGACACCAGTACAGTTTCCGTAGCCAATAATTCTCCCTCTATAAAAAAGCTTTGTCACTCATGTGAGCACTTTCAGTCAGAGGAAAAGAGTTGTGTTCTTGTAACATTTTCAACAGAAGCACCTGCAGGTCAATATTTTATATCTGTAAAGTTTTATACACACAATTGTTGCTATTAATTTCTAGTGAGAAGACCCAAGTCAGATTGGGACCCTGTTGCATGTGGACAGGGCTTGAAGCTGACTCTGTCCATGTGCTTCCTGAGATTAGAGAGGCAATTCCACAAAATTAAACCAAAGGTTGAACAGATGATCAACAGAGTGAAGTTAATGAGATATGGTTTAAACTTCTTGCAACAGAAAAGCAAGGACCATAGAAAGGCTTTCATAGCTAGGCTATTCCAAGTTTATTACCATAGACTGGCAGTGAGTGGTGCATCCTGTACATGTTATTTGTCTGCACAAGAGGCAGACTGTGAAGGGGGGGCTGGCAAAGCAGGACAGCTGACATAGAAAAGTGCGTTTGCAAACTAAGAAGTTACAAGCATACTGAGCTGACTCAAACTTGTGTTGTATTTAAGACAGGAGAAAAAACGCCACTCTGCCATTAAACAGGTTATGGAGCCACGTGATTTTTGCCATACAATCTCCTGTTTGTCATCACACTAACAGTATGGTATGTGCAGTTTGTACTTATGGCATGTTTTAGATGAGCCATCACTGTCTCCACAAGAAGTAAGAAAGAAATTAAGAAAGCATGCAGTATATGCTTCCAAAGCCATACAGCTACAGCTGGCAAATACAAAGTCTAGAGAGAAACATCTAAAACCTTGGTGAGTTTCTTAGGCTTACAGGAAACCAATACTAGAAATGCAGCAAGAGGAATCTTACTTGTAATTTGAGATACCCATGCAGGATGAAATACTGATTTTAGCACTTGGAAGGACTTTGATAGATGTAACAGTTATAAACAGAAAACATGTATTTCACAAAGCGACAACCAAAACGTTGTGTGCCTGAATTAAGTGCTTTGGGGCCAGGACGTCACCCACACGCTGAAACGAGTCAGATAATGCACTGAGAATATTGGCAATGTTGAACAGACTCAAACCCCTCACGAATATATTCAGTGAAATATATTCTATTCCAAAATGCAGGCTAACTTCACATCAGTTATTAACAGGCTACTGAAGGTAAAAAATATATCAAGGTTCTCTTCAT
This sequence comes from Nestor notabilis, assembly GCF_000696875.1. NCBI lineage: Eukaryota > Metazoa > Chordata > Aves > Psittaciformes > Psittacidae > Nestor > Nestor notabilis. Next base: position 21,606 of record NW_009911208.1, on the reverse strand, counting down.
TATAAAGAAAGTTCCTTATTTTTGCCAATCAGTTCACGGTATAGATTCCTGTTCTGTGATCACACTTGTCATACTGACAATCCCAAAAAGGACAGATGTGACAGAAATTCAAAGAAAGATATAATTTCTGGAATGGCAACAACAGGAAAAGGAAACAGAAAGAAAACAAGGTAAAGGGGGAAAAGGGAAAAGGGGGATAACCTGGTATCATAAAATTAGAAAAGCCTGCTTTAATGGTGGATGCCCTCAACAAATTCAGTCCTCTCAGAGGTTTGTGATTTAAAGATATCATTTACACAAGAGCCAGAAAGCTCACAAGGGAAAAAAAAAAATCATCATAGAAGCAGCAAAGGGCAAAAGTATGCAGTGTCTACCACTGAGAAACAGAGGGACTAGCCATTAGGGAAGGTATCTGGGGTGAAAGAAATAGGCACACGCACAGATACTTTGAGCAGAGCAATTAGATAAGGCTCCTATGGGTATAAGAGCTGTAAATCAGTAGGAAAGCACTTGGCTAAGATGAAGTGTCATCACCACACACAGCTCCATGGCTGGCTGATTTTGGAGAGGCTGGATCTTGTTGAGCTGCTACTCCTCTGAACTGTCTATCCATTACACGCCATCAAGTGCTGAGCTAGGAAACGTGCACACTCAGGGGAAACAGACAGTGCCAGTCATATTAGACAATGGAAGTACACCTAGGTGGTAAGCCAAACTGAAGTAATCAATACCAAACTCAAAGTGACTGAATCTATTTACACAACAAACTTCCATTCTGTAATACTTTCACTTGAGCTTATTTACTGTCATTAGATCAATAAGAGTCAGTAACTTACCTACGGTGGCGGCAAAGTAAGGGTCAAAGTATAAAACGAAATTAGAAGAAAGCACCTTACCTACTTTTCAACATGTTTGAGAAGCACTGATTTGATTGGCATTTATTTGTAACTTGGCAAAACATAAATATTGATTTAGTCCCAAATATTGTTTGATTCACAAACTCCAAAGACATTCGTTTGTGTTTTAAGAGATTGGTATATTTCCATGCTATCAGTATGAAAAAATAGCAAACAGAAAGAGCAAGCGGTAAAAATCTTAGCTCCTGGAATAGAAACTAGATTTAAGATTTAAAAGAATCTAAAAAGATGCTTAATAAGTATATATAAAGCTAGTAAAAAAATTATGGTCCTAGAAACTACATATGTTCTCAGGAAAGGTAGCCTACTTTCCTGTTTCTTCACCCCCTCATATACATACCAACACTGCCTAAAAGAGCAAAGTCAAAGTTCTGAATGAGAAGGCAGCTGGGTTGCTGTGGACACAATCCAAATTTAATGGAAATCAACAGTGTACTATGTAGCCCTGTACAGGTCACCCAAGCCCCTATGGGTGTTATCTTGACACACCCAGCACATAAAGGTAAGTTACCATGTTTGGAGATGCTAAAGCAGTTTCCCAAAATGATAGCAATATTAGAGATTAATGCAAAAATATCTTTCTTTAATATTAAATAAACAGAACATTCTATATTTAAAAAAAAAAAAAAAGCTGCTGGGATTTGGAGTACATTCTCAAACTCAGCAAGACTAAGGATCACAGAAGGAGAAAAAACCCAATCTTATGTTTATTCCTTTTTAGAAGATGCCAATATATTGACAAAGATACGAATAATCATAAATTTCCCCATCCAGTATCAGAATTAGAATACTAAATATTGCTGATGGATCATGTTTTTCCAAGCTATTCAAATAATTAGACACACTAAATTCAGAGCTATTTTTGCAGTGATAATGGACTTGTTTTGTTGTGGTCTATTTAACAAACTGTTGGACATTTTTTCTAAAGCTTGTTTACATTCCTGTACATCCCAGCTTTATTGATATTCTGTCCTTTGGATTATAGAGTCATGCCAGCAACACCATTGAAATAGCTCAAGACAATATAAACCTCGCTTTTCAGAGCTTCTACAATAAATCAGGCTCTAATAACTCTTTAGATCCTTCCTAAATTGAAAAATGGCATATTATGTTAAATAGCTTTCTTATTCATTTGATGCACACACACACGTGCATGTGAGAGAACCCTACACATAATGGCTTCCATTGAGCGCGCTGTTTCAGAGCTGGCATTAATTAAAATTATTCAAAATTATACGTAACCTTAAATCATGCATACAGCACGCCCCAAAGTCACAAAAAAGCAGAACAACATTTAGATATTTTCAATTTCAATGCTTGTAAATAACATGTTTAAATTTAGGCACATACATGCATGAATAACCCTAATCACACCAGGCAAATTCTTACCATTTCACTGAGTCAGCTTTTTAAGATGCAGCATATATTGTACTGAAGTCCCACTGGTTTCGACAGCCTAGTATCACATCAGTCTTCACGTTTACGCTACCAAAGAAGGAGCGTGTGAGGTGCCAGACATCCTCAGCTTCCAGCACAGTCTGAGGAAACATTCTGCACCTCCTGTAGTCAAATATTCCAGCCCGAGCACATAACCAGCACTGACTATTCTGAAATATAGAAAGCTTTAAAGAGAAGCATTTATATAGCTTCACACTTCCCTGTGCTTATTCAAAACCTGATTAAGTGATTGAAAGAACTATCTACTCTAGCTGCATCAAGAAATCTTACCTGACACAGAAATCTCATGCATAACAAATATGTATATGCATGCATACGCTTGTTTAAGATATACACGTATATATATTTGTAGTCATTCATGTTGTCCGGATGCAACAAAAATACATAAAATTTGCACAGCATTTTTGAAAGACTACAAGCACTTAATATTAGTATTCTTGAAAGGTAAAAACCATTTCAAAACATGTCTTTGTTATTAACATGTTACAAATGAATAAAATCGAAATATGAAATATAACAGAAAGAATTGTAGAATTATATAATTTAACACTGCTTCTTTCCTTCTGGATACCATTATTCTCAATGTGCAAATGTATTATGCAAAATAACATTAAAACAGAATCTGCATTTTACCCTTGGGTTCATTCAGTAGTCGAGTTATAGAAAAAGAAGTTAATTTAGGATGAAAATAAAACATTCAAAAATAAGATTTTTTCATATTGTCCTTCAAAGATCAGTCCAGAGACTTGAAAAGAACAATATGTCTGTTTCAGCATAGGTCCATTTAAATCTCTGTTTTTCATTCACTTCGCACATCCCAAGAGTCCTGCAAGGACTGTTCTCTTGCTTCGCTTAAAAGAGAAAAAACCCTCAACTGTATTCTCAATCAAATTCATTATTGGAACATATATAAGAGCTCTGAATATCTTAGCTTTGTGAGTATTTTATTTCCAAAGTTACAATTATGTGGGTTGGAAAGGATTACACAGTATTGAATCACCTTATGTAACCAAAATTTTCGATGAATTTCCATTCTGTATTCTGTTTTATAATCCCAAGATACAAAATTGCATCTATTCCTCATCTTTTTAAAGTTGTTTGGTTTTTGTTTTTTTGATTAGGTTTTGGTTTTTTTATTAATCCCTCATGCAAATTAGAAATGAAGATTTATTTATTTATTTCTAACATTTATCCAAATCAGCTTTGCTGGTTTATTCTTGTATCTTACATTTAGTTTGAGATTCATTTTCTCCGGGGATTCATGTTCTTTGTCTGCATCAGCTTTGCTTCTTTAAGCAGTGCACTGACTATGCACAAGACCGGGACTGCAGGAGTTCATTCCTGTGTCTTTAGCGAAAAATGCTCTTCTGTAGGTGGCAATTAAACATTGCATAGTGTGAAATGATATTCAGCTCCTTAAGGGGCAAACCTCGGTTCTGTCCTTGCGTTACCCTTGAGTCTCCAAGAAAAAATTGAGCTGATGCATATGAGAACTGTCATGCTGAGCATGAGATTGCACAGTGGTTTTGGTCAATTTAAGTGAGAATTCCACCGGACAACCCTGCCCTGACTTTTTGTGTCCTTCCCCTGGGCTAGTACTGTGCTTTTACAAACACATGGTGATTTAATTCATCTTCCCTATCACCCAAGCCTCCCCCCGCAGTAATCTTTTTGTTATACCCATACCCTAAATTCTTTCCACACCCAGTCACTAGATAGTCACTCTCCAGAAAAAGTAAATACACTGCCAAAAGGCAGAAAAAAAGAAAGGCAGGACCATTCCAGGCCTGGTGACCCTAAGAGTCACTTGGCTTTCCCTAAGCTTATGTGCACTGGTACCCCGAGGCAACATTTGAGATGGTCTTCACCTGCTCACAAGGGAGCCGTGTCTCCAGAAATTCACAGCATGTGACAATTCCAGAAATGGACTGGCAGAAAAACAGTCAAAGCCACAAGTGTGTCAATCCCCAACCCAGGAAAGGAAGAGCGAAGGAGCCGATGGTACTAGAACTATGATGGTACAAAAGTGATGTGTGCTCAGAAGGTGTCCCAGATCGCGTACCAGTGATGTCTTTTGTTAAAAACAACTTGTGTATCCAGCATTTCTCTTTAGTAGCATTAACCATGTTGTTTCACTATCTTTATATGAAAGCCATTCCTCCAGTTCTAGGCAACAAAACCTGATGCTAACTCAGCTGACTAGCATTTACACTTTTTCATCTAGAAGAAGTTCAACTGCAGAAAGCAATTCAAAATAGTAAACATTTTCAGTGTCTTTTCTCTCTTCTCCTTAAAGGAATTAAACCACTGTTGACACAGGAGGAAACAAATTGTTCTTGACTGCAGATAACCCCTTTGAACTCTGCTGATCATGACCCTCAGCTTGAGATGCAATGTCCAGACTGAGTGAGCATCTACTACCCTATAAATAAGCCACCAAAAAAAAAAAATATTATTATATTCTATATTATTCTTTATTAGAATTGAAATCTTCATCAAGCACTAGCATCCACCTCAAATGACTTCTTAAAATTCAAAACTCCAGTGAAAAATCATTCATATCATAAACCAGTCTTAACAGAGAGCAAGAACGTTTGTTCAAAGTTGCTCAGAAGTCACTGATGACAGAAGAATCAAGTGAGGTTTATGCTTCAGGACCCAGTATCTCCAGCTAAAATGCATTAAAATTAAAAAACAAAATAAACCTCAAGTTTATTATCCCTATCTACAACTTTTGGTGTGATACTTCCCTTTATAGTACTCTGAATCTTCCACCTCCCAAGAACAATGAACTTCAGAAAATAATATGAAAGGAAAAATCTCTCTTGCTTTCAAGAATATAATTTCGGAAGTGACTCACTAAAATTAGTGTAGAACAAAGAAGAGTTGGGATAAAATATGGAAATGGCTATTCTATTTGCTTTGTATTGATTCTGTTTTAATCTCTGTAAAGACTAGGTGTGGGGCATGGTAAGTGGAAAGAATGGAACATCAAGATGATATGTCATACTGTTCTTAATTACATATAGACTGTTGTGTATATATATAGATCTATGAACTGCTTATCTGCTTTGTGTATCTTATACCAGGAAAAGAAAAGAGAATATTGCTGCTGTTACTCTATTTAAATTCCAACTTTTGGAAATTGTTTTAATAAAGAAATTTATATATAAATTTCACAAAATCAAATTCAGATGAATCTTTTACTCATATAAACGTCTAATAGAGCAAACGTGATTAACTGAAGTCTTCTCTGTTCTTCAGTTCAAGCAGCAAGCTACATAACTGGTTTTCTGTCTGAGTTTTCCCAATGGCCATTGGAAACCTGAGGGGTTTTCCCCTCATTTTTATGTTCTTTCAATTCCCTTCCCCATCCTGCCCAGGGAAGGAAGACAGGGGTAAGTGAGAGGTTGTATGGTGCTGAGCTGCCAACTGGATTTAAACCACAACACCCCCCTTCTGAAAACAAGAGAACTGAATCAAAATTCAGACGTTTACCTGTCAACACCAAAATGAAGCTTTGACCTGAACATCAGCGCTGGGCTGAACTCCTGAAGAAGAGGGACCTAATAGACTACACAGCTACCACATCAAGCCACCATGTTATTTCCATAAATGTATTATTAAAAGCCTAATAAATGTTTCTATGAGCCTATCACATTACTTTCAAATAAACTGCTTCTTCTTCCCTCTGTTCTTGCCTACGCCAATTAATAACAATTTGATTCAGAAAATGCTCAAGGATCAAAACGACAAAAGACATCCTACTTGCTGTAAAAATGCAGGGACAGGAAACAAAAGCCAGACAGCTATTTTAAGGCAAACAAACTGTAGGTATCCTAGGAAAGCAGCACAGCAACAGCCACACTGCAGAAAACCATGACACGTCATATCCTGAATCAAAAGCCTCCATGAGGCAATAGATCAAACCTGTGTATTTGTCACTGGACAATGTACGCTTTAACACAATGCCATTCCATCTGCAGCTGCACCCCAACAACAGGAACAACCTAATGCCAACACTAAGAGTCTTGTAAGCGAGCTTGCCATTCATTAAAGCTCCTAAGGACATTCTAAACCCCAAGGGCAACTTTATATGTTTAAATTTTTCTGTGTTTGCTGCCACATACTTCTCTTTTGATGACTGTGTTCACATTTATAAGATACACATGGTACGTTCACAGAGAATCCAAGAAAAACCAGAAACAAGTGAGTCCTCGGCTGCCGTCATCTTCTTGCAGTTTCAAGCTCCCTTGGGACAGGCAGCCATTTCTAGGGAAATGTATTTCACATGATTAAAAACCTTTGTTTTTCCTTCTTTTTTAATTTTTGATATGACATTTACTCTTTTTTCCCCCCCATCTTACATAAGACTGCATTTTATCATATCACATCAGTGTTCATCCAGCAAACATTTGTGTTTGACATCAAAAAACTCATCTTAACAATCTTTCAGTCAGCAAAGAACTTGTTTAAGTGTATTTTTGCAGTTAAAGACAGAGAACTCAGCACCTGCTGGACGGGACCCTTTAATAAAGCTAGGATAAACTGGAACCCCAATAAAAAATTACTGTAACTACTTCAGAAACAGACATACAGTTCTGTAAAATACATTAATATTTTCTTCCAGTTCATAGGATTTATCTGGACCAATTTCTAGTTCTGAAAAAGATTTTCACAATACCTTTTATTGCTGTTTAAACCACTAGCAAAATTGTTTAAAACTAACAGACGTGATTTTATGGTAGCAAAGGGAATTTCTTGGTAAATATTTTACAGAATAAAGCCAAGGCATGACTGATGGAATTCTACTAAAATGAAAGAGAAATATCAAAAAAAGCTAATACTACTTGCAGCAACATTTTCACCACAAATGGTGCTTTTTTTTGCTTTACTCATAATGAACATAAATATGTTGCACAAATAGACTCCATTACATAACATAATGTAAGGAAACAATGTTTAGCATGACTTGCTGCATTTGGACTAGAACTGTGGCCTTGACCACGCCTAGGCACTGATGGCTATGGTGCAGCTGATTGAAACCAGCAGAACCAGCATCCAGCTCAAGCTATGCTGCAGTACATACACACTCCTCTACAGACACCGTTCTGTTCTTTGCCATGCTGTAGAAAGGCTTTCTTCCTACACTCCTCTATAAATATATAGATGAGAAGCAGAGACAGAAGCAGTTCAGCTACTTGGGCTATCCAGTATGGGTTTTTTTCTTAACTATGGGTGGAGCTTACTCAGGCAATGCAGGGAGGAACACTGCCTGCTATGGAGGAAGAGAAGAGCAAGCCCTCTTGGTCTAAAACACCCTGATGATATGCACCTGGGGAAGAAGAGGCTGGTGCTTATTGTAAGTAATTCCCAGGACTTTGTGATTTATTTTACTTCTACCGTCCAATTCAAAGCACACTTGCTTGGTGAGATGAAGCACTCTAGCTACGCACAAAGGAATTTTGAGTAATTCCTCCTTCATAATGTGTTTTGAGAGCAGCTGACCAACGCTATTTGCTGCAGCCACTGGGATACAGTTAGGACTCTGAGGAAACAGAAGCTGGAGGAAGATGAAGAGATGATTAAGGCAAGGAAGAACAACATTCTGCAATGTTTATAGTAGTAACTACCACTAAGCTCAACCTTCCAGAGAGCAGAATACAGCTAAGTATTTATTTGGCTTATTTGTAGTGGTTTTTCCTCACAATGGTGCATCCAGAGACAAGACTAGCAAAAAGTGCTGTTGTGCATCTTCAGTGGCAGAAAAACATTTTACTTGGTGTGCAAGTTAATCTTCTCAACTGTGAAATCCTGTGCTAGGCATGTACTTTTAAGGATGACAATTTCTGCCTATTCTAACCTGCACTTATAAACAGGGACCTGGCCTAGGGTTTAACTACCTGAGCAGGATCAGACAGCAGCCTTTTCAGTAATGTTCCCATTTTGATGAGGGATATCAAGCATACATAACAGGGATGATGATAGACATAGGACTCTGTATTTGTGTAGTCCCTTTAAATCAGGCAGGAAAAATAGTACTATTACACACAATAATGCTCTGAATTACTGGATGATCATATAAATATAAAAAAAGAATGAAAAACTCGGTAATGTCAACGATCAATAATCACAAATATTGCTGAACAACAGTGTTACTCCTGAGAGACCTCACTTCTGGGCATAAAAGGTGGAAAGGCAGGGCTCCACTCCTAAACTAACATGAATTTGAGTGCCCAGCAGTACTTAATGCTTTTTAATATCTTCCCACAAAGCAGATTGCTACACCTGTCTATACTAGTGTATATTCAGATTTACTATGAACACCAAGCAAGTACTTGATGGAAGGAAATGTCCCACAGACTTTCAGGGGCTGTTCTTTCACATCACAATTTCCTGAGATTTATAATTCCCGTATTCAGTAACTAAGGGAAATTAAATACTTTCAGCTGATGAAACCCAGTAGATCATTTGCAAACACCTCCCTTAGTGCTCTTCTGTTCCACACATCTTCAGAAGCTCACAGCTGAGGCCCCAGCTCCGCTGAGCTGCGGGTCAGAAGCCCAGCAAAGCCCGTCCTCCTCTGTCATCACGGACGGCAGAGAAAACTCTGGAATATGCACTGTGCATGATCCCAAGGAGGACTGAAAGCTAGTCCAGGCCACAGTGCTACATCTGCTATGCAGCTACTGACAGCTGCAAGGGACCATTCTGGCATTGGGGATTATTAAATGGTGCAGTAACTTAATCACTCTTCTTCTGTTTGAAGAATGTTTTCTGCTCTGGGGCTTGCAGAGAAGTTTTATACCACAAAACCCCTTCAATTGCTCAATATCCAAAGAACCTTTTTTTTTGCGTCAGTGTAAAAAATTGGACTCTTCGAGTGTTCTTATGATGCACACATATGAAAAAGATACTCTCTTTAGTCAAAGTGTCATCACGTAGACAGTTTAAGTCATGTTATATGTTCAAATATTAAAAAAGTCAAATGTATTAATGTGTATTTTTTAAACTTCAAAGTCCTGCTGATAAATCTATTTTGTGAGAAGAGTTGCCTCCGTCCTACTAAGCAGAATAGTGGTTACAGCAAGAGATTCAAATAACAAAATCTTTATTTGTTAAAAGTACAACCCTAAAGACTTGGCCACACTGTCTTTGAAGTTAATACAGAGTTTTACCTGAAAAGGACAAAGATTTAGCATTGATTTCCAGCTTTTTAATTGTTTCTAAAGCATGCAAGCATCTTTTTCTTTGCTTTTCATGAAAACACAGACTTAGGACAGTTGCTACTAAAACTTCACATGAGTGTTCAAAACAGCCACCATCTGCTAAGAAGTGGAGAGGAGAGCCAGTGTCTCTTCTGAAGTCACCATCACAGCACATGACAAACAACCCAGACTGAAAAGAACAGCAAAAGTCCTTTCAAACTTTTGTTTTGGTATAAAATGCAAGAAGTGAGAACACTATTCAATCATTACTAGGTTTATAATTCATTTTAGAAAAAAGGTAGAATGGAGGCCTGCTTTAGTAGAGAAAACGCTAATCCCTTCACCTCTAGGACAGCTGCTCTGTCCAACACAAGTTCCTAAACAAACAATTTTTGCAAGTGTTCTGCTTTGCAGTAGTAGTTTGTATCACAAAAGTGATTCAGAACTATCAGCAGTCTTGGGCAGAGAGACTTAGTGTTAAGCTGTCACAGGCTGTGAATCATCTCTGATCCTAGGAAGGCTGGAATTGGGAGAAAAGGGCAGAGGTCAGTACCAGTGCAGCAGAATGACAGTGTACGGTTTTGACCAGATGCACAGTATCTGGTTATATGAATAAAGGGTCAAACCTCTCCATTTTCACCATGACTCTGACCTTCACTGTCCCACTCTCTCCAGGATTAGAAGGAGTAAATGAAAAAAGGAAATGAAAACAATTATAGTCCCATATATGACCTTTAGAAATTTAGATCTGAACTACAGAGTGAGGTTGCATGCCTGAAGTTTGACAGTTGTAAAGTTAAGCATCTTGTATGTATCAAAACTGTAATATACCCGTGGAAAACTTTCCAATGCAATCTTCACCAAAAGCAGCCTCTGCAAATTTTTAACTGTCTGTCAGCAACAGGAAATTTGGAGTTTTGATCAGTGCTTAGCTTTCTGAAGACATTTACTCTGAAACACTCTCTATTCCACGAGCTATATGCCTTGTTTGTCAATGAGTCAGTTCCTGTTAATAAGTCATGCAAAATGATGCAGATTGAAGTTATGCAAAGAAAATTATCTTTCTTGAAACTACTGTGTTAGCTGATTTGCCTACTTAACATGTTGTGACAGCTTCAAGATCTTGAAACTGTCTAGAGATATACACAAACCATTAAAAACTCCAAGAAAAGCTGCATTTGAAATAATAGCAAGTGTCAAAATATCTTGGAAACCGTAGGGCAATAAAATATTAATAACAAAACAGCTGTTTAACGGCAGCCTACCAAAAGCTTACAACATGTTGATGTTATTTATGCAAGAAGAGATGTCGTGTCACATTTGGAAAATTAAGTCCTATGATTCTCCAGAATGCTTTAAGCACATATTAGGGGAGAAAAGGGGGAAGGTGAGGGAATGGAAAAGGAGCTATTTAGCTAAAATTAAATTTAAGCAGTATATTAACAAAAATGGCAACTTAGCTAAAAGGCTTTCTTTGTGCACTGACACTTGACAGACTTCACAAAAATAAGAACGAATAATGCCTTGTTCTGATGTTAAGATATTTGTTACCTGTCAGCGATTTTTGTATGTTGGTGGATTTGTTTTTAAGTGCCAAACACAAAACAGCAGCTAGAAGACTCCTGTTACTCATATAAGTTGAATGAGCTTAAGTAGATACATGTACCTCCAGCTCTAAGAGACAAAAAAGAAAATAAGAACTTCATATGGTACACTGAATATCTGGATTACTCTGCAGGATTAAAAATCATCAAAATAAATGATGTTGGGGTGTGCTAGTTTTTTGGGGGTTTTTTTTGTTGTTTTTTGTTTTTTGTTTGTTTTTTTTTTTTTAAGTTCTCCGATTTTGAAAATAGTGTAAATGTGTAAGATCCTTTTAAAAAAGCTAGCTAGTGACAGGTTTAAGCATTCCAGTCTGAACCTGAAGTTATCAGACTTAAAGAGCACAGAGCAGTTGCCCATCCTTGTATTTACAGTCTGAATTTCTGGACTCCTTGAGAAAAAGAAGAAGAAGACAAACCTTTATTTTATTTTTAAGAGTGCCATTTTCTTAATGAGAAATTGATGAATGATGACATCTGGCAAGAGAAAAAAAAGCATATGGTCTAACTAGCTGTTTCTACACAGGTTAGAATCAGCTTTGCAATTTTCTGTGGTTGCCATTATGATTGACAGATCATCAAATAAATCACTCTTCTCCCCCTCTGTGCTGGTCCTCTGTACCATCAAAGACACCAGGGGGTAAATTTGCACTGTAGTGTATGAGGAATTAGATGCTCAAGATCCATTAACACAAATGGGATTTTTGCACCTAATTCCCCGCACACCATGCTGAAAAATGTAGCCGTAGGATATAATATTCGTGTTTTCTTCTTTATTCTATTTATATTTTTTAATTATTAATTTCTAGCATAATTGGGTTCTTCTGAAGAAAATTGAATGCCTAGTACATTACCTAAAATATTAAGACCCCTTGGGCTTGATGTGGAAGATGATAGGAAGTATGCATGCATGCAATCCAGAAACTCAAAGAAACTAGGGTGAAATAGGACTGTTGATCACACATTCAAACTGGCTCTGCTTCCTTCACAACTGTTATCTAAATTTACCTGGTTCAATCCAAGACATCTTATCCTCTTCTCTTCCAAAAAGTAATCAAAATGGATAGAGTAGATTTTCTGAATGATATGTAAATGCAGCCTGCTTCCCTTCTTTTCCTTTCACTGAAAAATTCTGAAGTTGATTTATCTGATCTCAATCTGCAGCAATATTGTCTTTCATTGTGATAAATGTGCAAATAATCAATTTGGCTCACTCTATTTGCTTTTTTTTCAAGGGCGTAGTGGCTATCTGGAAAATTATAATTCAACTGCTTTGGCACAGAAATGACATATGAAAAGTTCATGCTTCGGACATGAATTGATATCCTAAAATACTTCATTACAGAATATAGAACCTTTCTATAAGCAGACAACATCCTTCTTTGCTTTTCTATGTTACAATGGGAAAGGCACCAGAAAGAGTCATTGAGACCAGGCTGTTTGTCTGTACTAAATCTGTGTGGTGCGACCAACATTGCCCAAAATTTCAAAAGTAAGCAGTTCTTCCTACTGAACAGCTCAAAAAGAAAAGGTAATAGACAAGGTTTCAGGAACAGAACAAAAATAACAAAAAGAAAGTGCCAGGTTGGAAGATGGGGAAGGTTCAAAGACAAATGAGCTGAAGAGCAACATAGAGTTGAGAAGGCTGAGTTGCTATCGTACAGCTTAAGATCTGCAAAACCGAGATAACGTTAACAAATTCTCGGGTCAGACAAATAATTTGTTGTACTTATTAGTAACTGAAGAGAAGCCAAAGCAAAGAATGCTGTATCAGGAAAGTTGACGACAATGAGGATAAAGCATCTAAATCTGATATCAGACATTTCATTGAGGAAGATATTGAGAGATTTTGACATAATGGGCAAATAGAAAAAGTCCAAAATAGGTGCTAGTTCCAGATATGAACAGGAATTGCATTTTTGAAAGTGGTGAAGAAGGAGGAGGAGTGCTGAGATTAAATGCCTCATTCGTTTTCCCTAAGATTAATATTGCCAACAAATGTCAGTAGAACATGCCAGAGAGAGAGAAAAACACTACGTGAAAGAAGAGTGTTAATTCTGCAGCCTAGTCAACACATTTAAATTAAAGATACAATATAAAACTATAAGTTACTACTTTGATCTTTACTTTCACTGTTTTGTACCACATTTTCTTCTACACTGTCAGAATCCACTTTCTTTTATTTTAACGTAAATTTAGGGCCTAGATAAAGCATGTTCGTATTCGAAGGTATGGACACAAAGCTTACTTTCTATCTTGGCCTCTTTCTGATAAAGCCTGATGAACACTGCCTCTGTTCTTTATAGATCTTTTTTATATCACATAAGCTTGTTTTGAAGAAGGATTTTAGTAAGCAACAGCTATGTCTGAAATGATTTCCATAAAATGTTCAGCTTACTAATTAATCTAACAGCTTTACACATCACTTCAGCAGAGAAGGGAAACCTGCACACATTTGCTTCTTGGATGAGAAGATTTTATACAAGAATAGATTTTCACGTAGTATAATGGTATTTTTCATACTTTTTTTAATATTTTTGTTTCTTTGCACTTTTCAGAAGCCTTGACTGAGAAAATGTTGCAACATCTTCAATTCTCAATTCGAAAAACACAACAAGCCTGCTTACTTCTGCAAGTATTTTATAGTTTATACAGATTCCCCTCTCTCCCCCTGCCTTGCAACAACCATATACAGTGGGAGAAATAAGTCCTGTTCATATTAATGCTCTTTCAAATGTTAAGGTCTAGTTCATGTTTACATCATCTTCTATATGGTCCCTTCATATCTGACATAACCAGTTGTCCAAACAATGCTACCACTACCTTCATTTCTGCTGAAGTATAGATACTTTTCTCTATCAGTCCTGAAACTACCGAGTACGAGCTTCTTGGGATGTCTGCTAAAAAGGATATGGTCATATTTGTCACCATTTCATTGTTTTATTACCCTACCTTTTTCTGTGATGAATAGAACTTGAACTGACGACTACTTTCCTAATGTTTCCAGAACTTCTTTGTTGCTTTCATTTATTTATGAGCTTATGGTACTCCAGCTGAAGCCGAGTCCATGTGTGAATATACTTTCTTGTTTATTATCACTAAATTGCAATGGACATAATTAATAACATGACACTAGGCAACTCAAACACTGTTTGTCAAACACGGGATATGACAGTCAAATAGATCCAGTTTAACTTCTATAGAAGACATGATGAAATGCTTAGCAAGTTACCAGAGATGGTGCCAAGAGCTTAACTCTTACTGTTAATGGCATAGAAAAATCAATGTTACTTTAAAGAGACTGCTGATAAAAGATTATAGAAATATTTTGTCTCTTGTAGGTAACAACTGCCCCTGTTGCCCTTCTAAGTTCTTTATTAGGAGATTCAAAATACTCTTGGTGACATACTTATTGTAAATTTTTGGATTTTTTATGGATTGAAGTTTAAGAGCTTGTCTCTTTCCATTCCCTTGGGAATATAGTTTCCTGGCACTTCAAGGACTTTAATTTCCAAGAAGAACACATGATAAATACTGCATATAGGAAAAGCGATCACTAATTTGTACATAGGTGTGTAAAATTTATATATATATGCATGTATATAATCTAAGTTGTCTTCACTGTATTTCTTACTTACCTAGTTTTGTTTAGAAGTAAGTGGCCCAGATAGTCAACATTAAATGTATGTTTTGTCCCTTTTAAAACGTGAAAGGAAACTTATGAAAGTATTCAAGCGTGAAAAGTGTATATGTTATGCTTAGAAACTCACTGCCTAAAGTATTTAAGCACTGTAAAGCTTTAAAAACGTCTTTCAGCATCTTTATGCTGTAATAATAAAGCTTGTCATTTTGTTGCAATGTAGTAGAGTAGATGAACAATATATCCCTTAAAATGTCAAATGAAACTGTTATTTCCCAAGCATTTTTGTTCTTTAAATCTGACTCTAGTTCCCTTATCTATCTTTGTTTTCTCTAAGCAGATTATAATTGATCAGACTTATCAGCAATTTGGTATCTTGAGTTTATTATTTCGTGAGCTTTATTGAAAGTGTCTCTTCTTCCTCTGTCCAAAACTGACATGACATAATATATGCTGCTTTTGGTAGTACTGACCACTTTTGCAGCTATACCACTGTGCAGATTAACATCTAATTTGTTTTCCCACTATCACCTCAATTCTCTGTGATAGTTCTTCAGAGCCATTTCCTCTAAGTTCTTCTAGTTTTCATTTTCCCCTCATGAACTTTCCTATAGTCACTACGAAATTTTACTAAGATAATCTATTGATTAGATATACAAGACAACAAATACTCTTTTTTAAAAACAATCCCTGAACAATGATGCTGAAAACGAAGACCCTAAAACTCATCACGTGAACTCTGTAATAATGTTTCTTTCTCTTTATCAGAAGGGGCACATCTTTGCCAAGATGCTTAAGTAGTTTCATAAATATTCTTCTCATACCTTATATCGGTAAATAACTTGAAAACCAGATTTCTTTGAAGAAATTGCACCCAATGCTGTAATTAAACCAACTGGGAGGTGTAAGTAGAATTTATTTTTGTTTTCATTACAGAGACATGAGAGATACTGTTCCTTCACTGTTCAGTGTAATTCTGTCTCCATGTTTAGCCTTACACTGTAGTATCCTCCAACCTCATAAGAAAACCTTAAACCAAATTGCTCTATGTAAAAAAACTTTAAACATCTACTAAACTCATTGTCAACATGATTACTATTGAATTTATGATACCATGTACCTGTTTCCTTACAATACCGATGAAAAGGCTAGATGTATCTGTTGAATATATCTAAAGATTCTAATTCACCAGAGAAATTAAGTTAATCACATCTCACCAAAGGCAAGGTTACTCAAATATAAAGTTATTTGGAAAAACATTGGTAATCCTGATGTTTTTTGGAGTGGTGCCTTGGTTTAGATAAACATTATATTGTTTTCTATCACAATGAATGTACAATTTTATATATATGTGTACACACACACACAAAGCTTGTAAATGGAGATACTTATCTACATGTATGCTCAGCCTCTTAAACAAGATCATATTTATACAATATTTACTTGTAAGTTACTTGCTAATGAACATTCGTCTATTTCCTAAAAATTGTGTACTGATTAATGAATGCAGAAATCTTCCCACACCCCATGGCCAATAACCACACCGATAATATTTAGTGCCTCATATCCTTGATTTGATTGTCTATATTCTGAAACTGCAATGCTTGCACACAAAGGGAGCATTTCCTGGCACTAAGTTCTTCAAAGAGGGCACTATCTACTGAAGTACCATTTAGACCTTAATTATTATTCCTGTTTACTGGAAAGCTGTGGAAGAAATCTACCATGTAGTCAAAATCATTGAACAAAGGCAGCTTCTCTTTCAGTTATTTAGTGCTGTATTCCACAAAGAAATACACAGAAAACAGTATCATATGTAGTCCTGTGCTAAAAAGTGAGCAGCTTAAAATAGGCAGACTTCTTACATGGTTATTTTGACTCTTTATCAAAAAACCCAAGCAATCAAAAAAGACCCAAACCAAAACCAAACAGTAGTAACTGTCTTTAAACTGATTTTTTAAAGGTGAGATATTTAAGTAACCCACTTAGTTATGGATTATTTCTTTCTAGACCAATAAATAGAAGAAATATGTCTAAATGATTTAAATACTCAGGGTTTCCATAAATGTGTTTCATAAATCATAACAGCACCATGTTTTGAGACTTTATTGTAAACATAAATTTCTTTTAATTTCATTCATATCTGTATTTCTGATCTGAATATAAAAAGCATAGGTAACAAAGTAATATTCTTATGTTTAATCTGTAAAGTAAAACCAAACACACACAAAAAAATCAGAAAACTGTCATGAAGCATTGACCTGAAAGTATAGAAATAATGTAAAAATTCACTCAAGAAAGAAACAGTCCCACCTATCAATGTTGTTAACTTTGTAAACCAACCGAACAAAAAACAACAACACAAAGAGCAGGACAGAACCTGATTCCCATCCCACATAATGGTATTGTGAGTTCACCAAGTAGATGGTTTTCATCCTTCAGAGTCTTATTTCTACACATCATCTGTGCAAGCTAGAAGCTAAAGATATTTTGTTTTCATGGCTGTGAAAACATTGGAACTGTGAACATCTAAGTCTGAAACAATAGAAAGGAAATAAAACAACAATATTTGAATGTTAATTTCAAGACCGTTATAGTTCATACAGGTTTGCTTCCTATTTGAGTACGTAGCATTATCTGTACTACAACAGTATCTGATTTTGTCTCACTAAACCCTTTACTAACAACAGGGGAAAGAAAGAGAAATTCTAACCTAGAATATATGGAGAATGTTATCTTAAATGTGTTAGTAATCCTTGACCTCTGGAATGAACAAAAAGTGTCTGGCAAAATTTAAAGGAAGCTGAGAACTCCAGACAGGGCAGCTGGCAAGGATAAATCCAGCATCACTGATAAAGACAAAGGTCAGGGGGCAAATATATGAAAATTACTTTGCACAAGTGAGGACAGCGATACTGTCACATTTGTCATTTCTTTAGAGACGCTGAATAAAAATTTCCCTTGGATCAAGACTCAGATGAGCTTTATAATATGAGACTGTAATTCCCTTTCGGGCATAAACCTTTTTACATGCAACGATAGCCTCAAGATTACCGAAACAGGAAAAACCAACATCCCATGGTCACACAGAGGAACCACACTGGTGCCAGCTCACAGTTAAGAAAGATTCCTTGCTACCAGAATGGCCTCAAAAGGACACAGGCAGTACAAGACAGAAAGAGCTTCATCAACAATAATTCAAAGTCATCAGAATTGGAAGCAAAATATTTACTAGAGCTTCCAGTGACACATGAGCCCTGCTGAGTATGAGGCCACAACAAGCTGGGACAAAGCAGCAGGTTTTGATATAAGACATCATCCAGTGCAGGCAGACCTGAACCCCTTGTTCCTTTGGAACATTATTGGTGTCTTCAAGAAAGGAAAGACTAGCATCAAGCTATAAACATGTTATTTAGAAAAATATACAATTACTGGTCTCTACACTTGGATGATAAAATTGGCCACTGACTGAAATGGAAATAAGGACACTAATCACAGTAATATTTCTTTTTTCTGAACTCCTTAGCAGAATAAAAGCTCTGTATCTGACACGTTTGCCCTTCTATGTTTGTTCTTGCATTTCCCCCATCTGATGGAAGAAAGCATATGCACACATGCGATCTGCCACTTTGCAGCAAAACAATCCATATTCATATCTGACAGTGCAGTATTGTAATCCTGTCTTCAGATAAGATAATTGTAATGTGAAGTGATAAATGCTGAATAAATCACTTATACTGATAAGCTTTTCTGTGCAAATGAAGGTCTAAAGGAACAAAATACGAGGGGAAAAATTCAAGCTAAAACAGGAAAGTCAGTTGTACAGATTATTCTCGCTGACCTTATGATGTCCAGTGGGACTGGACAATATAAAACACACTGTTAGTATTACTCCCAAAAGAAGAAAAATCCAGCTGTATAATCTGAGATTCCTCTGTGGCAGTGTAGTATTCAGCCAGAATTAATCACGGCCATAATGGATGGTAACATAAACACAATGCCTTTGTTATTAAACTCTAACTTCAAAGTCATAACACTTCCCACGCAGTAGCAGTACAATTCATAAATTAGGGAAAGCATTTGACATTCATTTTTTAAATAACCCATTTCTGAAATGGAACAATGGGTCAAGATAAGTCAATTACTATTTACACATTTACCCAGCTGTATGACAACTGCAGTCATAGGTAAAGCACACACTTGCATAAGGGAAGAAGGCTGTTGAGAGCGGAAAACTAACCCAATAATTTGCAGTGGCTGTCTCCATTCCCAGCTTTGCTCTGTGCCATCCCCCACCCTGCTCCCCCAGCCTCCTCCCCAGTGCAAAGGAGTTTGAGCAGGGTGGCAGATTGTTGTAATTGCACTAAGTAAAACACTGCATTGCTGAGCTGGCTCTCCCCAGAGAGAGCCACAAAAGCCGAGAAGAGGTCTGAGTTTACTGTAACTGCTACACGCTGCCCTTGGCTGGGCCTGTAATGAGCTGTGCCTCTGGAGAAGGGCAAAGCCCCATACTTGGGGCAAGAAAGGGGGAAGGGAAGAAGGAAGGACATTGCTTCCTTTTCCTCCTAGTACTGGTGTGTAGAAATTCAAAGAGAAATTGAGAGGTAAAAGGGGAAAATGAAGAGGTGGGGGAAAAGACAAAATGTAGAGATAAGTGGGAAGTGATAGGAGAAAAAAACCCCAAACAACCCAGGGAATCAAATATTTGCACTACCAAGGAAGCAACAGGTTAAGAAAGTTACTCTTCAGTTACTGTTAGGATTTTGTTTACCCAAAGCACAGAGTTGAAACATAAAATGATTAACAGCTGATGGAGTAAGGAATATTTATAACCATCTATCATTGTAGGACGTAAATTCAAACACACGTAAAAAGAAATATCAAACTTGCTGGCATTTAAAATAAGACAAGGTTAGATTATCTTAAGTTCAATTTTAAATGCAGGTGAAATTCATAATTTGTTGTACAGCTGCTGACATTTTTGGTTCTCCCCAGACTCCTGGAGAGGCTAGAAGGCTTTATCTCAGAGAAGAGAGGGAGAACAGGAATCAAATTCCTGCTAAAAAGATGTATATGTAAAAACATTCAACCTATGGTATCTCATAGTTCTGATCACAATCTTAGACTTTAAATCAGCACAGCTCATTGTCAAGGAGAAGATACAGTTTGAGGGAACAAATTACACAGTTATGTATAGGGAAGTAGCAAATCTAGCAAAACAGATTTCTAGATGAACCAAAAACTTTTGTTACTATTAATGACCAGGATGCAGCCACCCTACAGTTCATTTCTATCAGCAGTTACTCTGGGCAGCCCTTTATATCTACCAAAGTTAATTTTAAATACGTGAACACTCTTCCTTCTTTTGTAGTGTTTCGTACTCACTCTGCACTGATTCATGATTTGACAGTCATACATGGAAAAGGACAGTAAAGTCACTGATCTCTGCCTACAGAGAGGTCTGGTGGTTTTAAATAACATTTTAATTTAAATTATAATAAGGTTAAGAGCGGGATTCTGAAAAGTTCCTGATAAGCAACTCCATAGGCCGTTACAGCTATAATCATTTGAACTTAAGGTCAGGGAGATTTTGTTCTAATGATTCAAATTTCACTTTGCTTTAGCTTCTGTATGTTTCTTTAAGTCAAAGCACTGATTGTTCTTAAACATGTCTCTGACACCTGGGGTGAGGGTCTGAAAGGTTACCTCAAGATAACAGCAGACAACACATGCACAAACCTCAAGTGCTACGTTTGAAAAGTATGAAAAATCCATTTGACGAATACTCAAAGACACCATAAAACTAAGTGCATGTGAGCAAGTTTGTCACAGAAATGGAAAGTTGTTCGTCCACCTCCTGCACCAAGTCACAGCTGTAAACGCAGTCAAGGCTTTAGTCTTGTGTGAACATCTTCTTCACTTACCAAATGAACAACTAACTGCCTCACAAAGACCTTGTTCAGCAGAGACCATTGGTCTTTGGTTTTGGTATCAGTCTTTGAAATAATGCCCACAGAATGCAAGTGGATCAGACAACAGCAGAATTTTTATACAAGCTACTGGTTAAAGCAAGAATCAGATTACCAGCAGGGAAGTTAATCTTCCCTCATCACCCACCCCTACAGGGGCATAGTACACAAGAAGGTCTGCTTCAGGCAAAGTCTGTTTCAGACACCAGCCCATCCCAAATGCTTACAATCCCTGTTAATCACTCTAAAGTGCATTGCTGATACGTTTACTAGTGAAACTGCCACTTGTCAAACTGCTTGCAGTACTGTTGTTTACAAGCTGCAGATGTAAATAATGATATAACCATAGCATGGTGACAGCAACAAAATGTCCAAGCTCCTTCGAGGAAACAAAATGACAGGGAATAGAACAGAGCTGCTCAATTGTTAATTACCTGACACTAAACACAGGTTGCCAATTTTAGTAATTTTTTTTTCAGTTTGAAATAAAACATGCATCATTGATCTATAATCAATGGATATTGCTGAAAAGAACCCACCTCACTTCACAGAGTTGTGGGTCCCACTATAAAAACTGTCAATGGAGGGAGAAAATAGGAGGACATTTGGAGATGAAATTACATCCTGTCCAGTGATTTCATCTGTGTCCACCATGCCCTTTGGCAGGGCCAAGATGCACCACTATTGTAACAGGTAGTAGGCAATAAAACAAAGATATCTCGTATTTCTCTTCAGCTATTCGGCATGAAGCAAAAACGAACTTCGATCCATCCCAACACTCACGGTTGGTTGCCAGCACCTGTAATAAGTGCT
>NW_009911207.1:0-9805 GCF_000696875.1 Nestor notabilis | reverse complement strand
TACTAGTTTTCACAAATACGTTTATATTATTTTTATAATGTTTTTATTTTTTTTAATATTGAAAATATTTAGTAAATAGATTGCAGTTTTTGAAATCAGTGTCAACTACATGTTTTGTAATCCTGCTAACGTCTTCTGAAGTTGCATTGGCTATTACAGGCCACGACAACATTGCTTACCTTTATTTCACCTGATACCAGTAGAAATTTTTAATATAACAGGAATCATATTGCTGAATATCTTCTATGGCCCAGGCATTCCACTTTCTAGTATTTATGACTGCTCTCAGGGTTTCAATCACAAGAAAAAATGGTGAAGCTGTTGCTTAGCAAATTCATTCTTTTATCAGCAGGAGAGATATTTCAGAAGGTATAATTCGAATTAAGATATTTGAACCAATGATTTTAGTGATCTGATTGTTTCAGTTCCTGATGACATCTTAATATTGGCTGGTGAGTATAACAATTTATCCACAGAGACATAAAAACCTGCATACCTGCAGTTATTTCCATTGCTACATCCCATAAAACCAGGTTCTGGGATTAATAGACTCATAGATCAATAAAACATCATCCCAGTTATAAGAAAGTGCTAAGCATCAATGAGAAGACAGTTTCTAGTCGAAGTACTAGGAAAATATGAATCCATTTATGCCAGGGCATTTCCCCTTCCCTGCTCACCAGGTCATTGTTACTGGCCTTATTCCTGTATCTGATTTGTTCTCTTGAATAGTCTCCAGCAGGTACTGTATTTAGTACAAATGCTTCCAGTCCTGAGTAACCTACTCGAGTTAATAATGTAGTGGCAAAGTTTTAATATTTGCTAATCTGTTTTCAGTTGGTTAACCTGACAGTAATGTCTGCTTGCCCTATTGGCAGCTCCAAAGACTACAGCGAACAGGTGGGGCGTTTTCTTTCCAGGAAATGTCATTTTGATGGCTGGAAGCAGATGTAGCTTTCCCCGGCTCGGTGCGGGTCTATCTTCTAACTTAATAGGAGCTCTAAATAGCTGACAGGTGATAATACATCTAGTCAGCTCAAAGCATATTCTGACTACACTGCCAGCTACTAAATAGGAAACTTTCACTTCTGCAATGGTGGTCTTAAAGTGATCACCTTTTAGAGCAAGAAATAGTGTTTAAAAAACTTGCTGAGTAGCAAATTAAGTCAGCCACTTAACATAGATATACGCAATTGATATAGCTATGTGTATAGACAATATTTTGTAAAATGGACGATATATTGGTTATCTGATGTTAAAAATATCTTTCAGGGAAGAAGAGATTGTTTACATTTCCATTGTAGGCACCTCTTAAATGAAAGAGGATACAGAAATCTACATCTAATCTGATCTCTCATGTCAGCTCCAGAGCAAGGATCTAAGCCTAAATCAGTAAGTAATTCTTTTTTTCCAGAAACCCCTTTTCACTTAATGAGCATTTTGGGTGGATCAAGTGTGGCTCTGTGAGTGCAGTTCTCATGGAATGAAAGCTTTTTCTCCAGGCTCTGGTACTCTTTTGGTGACTTTTGCAGTCATACTAGTTATTCCAAACTTGCATTATTTAGTTCTTATAAGAAGAGGGGGAGGAGAGGAAGACAAGGGAAGTGGAGTTCTGATAGAAGTTTTTTCCACTTGCTCTCAGTCCTTCTGTATTCCTTCAGTCTTTCCTGGTCTGAGAGAGAGACATCTGTTCCCCTCACCTTCCATTTTTTCCTAGCAGTTTGTCCATCATTTAAAAATCAGTATTTTCTTGTAGAGATAATAATTTGTTCTCTGAGAGCTGCACTGCTGAGGATGTTCAGCTGAGTCCTAACTTCCATTCCTGCTCTAGCTAGTTCTTGGTGTATGTTATTGCAAAATGCACACAGCTTGATATCATGCTAAAATGACATCTACATGATGTCATGATGACAGGTTATAGTAAATGCCTGGTTAAGATGACAGCCCACTTAGGAAGTAGAAAAATCAATTTTAGTTTTACCAATACAGCACATGGAAACAAAGGAGATTTAAATCTAAGGCAGCTGTTCTAATACCATTAATATGTAGGAGCAGCGGTCTAGTGATCAGATTTATGAAACAGAAAAATTCTTCATATTCCAACCACATGCCAGGCAAATACGCTTTTTTGGGTTAGCTAAAGAAAATCCTGTGGGATCATAGGTTTTAGAAGGTGTGAGAGCTGAGCTGTATCGTAGATGTGCTGACATTCTTCAAGGATGGTAATCAGGCATCCACAATCATGCTAGGTGCCCTGTCTCTGAGGCCTAAGCAGTTCCAATATGAAAAGAAGAAGATGCAATATTTGTGTCTATGGAGATGGTGCACAGACCTGGTGTACATGGTGCACCAAAGCCCGTTTCCTGGAGCTGCCTTCAAGACCATCCTCAAAAGGAATTGAGTAATGGCCAAGATGATCTCTGAGAAATGATACTTGCACAGTTTAGGATACCATAGATCCTATGTTTCCTTTTGAAATGCAATGACTTTCATCTTTTCTTCACTTAGAAAAAAAGATGGGACCTGTATTCCCTTTGCCTCCCTTGGGGTAACCTGGCATTCTGAATTATGAGGATCTGACCCTGTATGTACAAACATGTGCAGTTGTATTAAATGCAATCTTGATTTTTATGAACTTGCTTTGGTATGTAATCATCAAACCAATAGAGAATGTTCTCCTGAATATGGTAGAATTGCTTAATATATGATAAGATATTAAATCAAAAAGAAAAAAATGTCTACTCGGTTCATGATACCTTGTTATATACCCATTCTGGGTGAAAAAGACCTTAGAGATCCAGTAAATGCTAAGAACCACAAGCCAGAATAAACGAATATTTAAACCTCAGTCCTGCAAATATTCAATTAGATTATTTTGTCATCAGGAAATCCAAATTAATTTGACAGTATGGTGGGTAAACCATTTGCCAAACCCCACTTTTTAGAGAAACAGTGATTTTGATCTCTAGCAAGTGACATTCTGAATAATTCACCAAATGGATGATTTTGTCAATTGTTATTATGTACTGCAGGAATGTAGATTATGTGTGTAGATAATAGGCAGACAGACTGACTGGTCAATGGACTGACCAATTTTATTTGCCAAGCTTGAGATTCAAGGCAAAAAAATTGCTGTCAAATTAAAAACTCCTGGAAAACAATATTTAAAATAGAAAGGATGACACAACTCTAACAATAGCATTGTGAATGATGACATTGTCATATTGACTGGAGATCTGCTTGAGTCAAATTGAATAACAATGCTCTCTTTCTTCATTAAGACCATTAAAATCTATAAGGCTATGGGACCTGGATAGATATAAAGGTTTTAAAATCCAGTGAGGAGAGACTAATGCTCATTGCTGCATACTTACTTGAAGAGCCCAATTAAGTAAAAGTTTGTGCTAATTTGCGCTCTCTGAAAAATCTAAGCAGAAAAGCCTCATTTTGCTATTGCATTAGTTCAGAAAAAAAAAGTCCTATTTTTTAATCAGTATTACCATATAAATATAATGAACTCTTTTTGGAGGACAAAATGATTTTTACTATTGTAGCTGGAGTTAAATGTTATTTGTGCATAACATCAAAATATAAGATTCACCAAGATTCTTTGTGCCTCTATGCTGTTTCAATGTACTGTCTGGGAATACTGCATTTTTTAATTGTTTTTTTTGGAAGTGCTAATATTAGCATGAAATTAGATAAGAATTATTTAAGAACCTAATTGCATGCTCTCTACTTGGCATTTGAAATTTGCATCTTTGGAATTCATCTTTTCAGAGTGCTTTATTTAGTTTCTATTAATACCCTGTAATTTAATAATTGCAGTGGGAGGCTAAGGAGAATATGGAACAAGGAAAGATTTGCATATTTCTTTGATACAGTAGTTTATGATAGGCTGTGACCTTTTTTTTTAGACCAATCTTAAAAAGCAGTTTTGCTAAGGCTGGCATGAACACCACAGAGCACGGAGAGGCCAGATAGGGAGACTATTCATCCTTTCCTTTATTCCATTCATTTGTCATATGACTAAGGGAAGGCTGAATCAATCAATCAAAGCTCTGCAAAACAGCATTAAGCAATGTAATTCTTGATTGAATCTTGCTTTCAATGTAGATATCAGCCTGAAGAAAAGATCTTTTAAACTAAATCTTACCATGAAAGCAGAAGGAAAGAATATTGCTTTTTCTGTTGCCCTGAAACTATGCTGAAAAGCACATCTGAAAAAATTGTGTCTGTGACTTCATGTTTGAGTTTTTGCCTGTTAAAACATATTACTACAGGCCTCGTTTTTTTGCACTTGTAACCTGAGTAAGAAATGGCATGCAAAAAAAAAAAAATCTTCTGGAAAGATTGGCTAATGGCTATGTAAACAGCAAATGCTTGCCACATATGGGTATTGGGAGTTTTTATTGCTGAGACTTGGGGACTACTGTGAACAGGGTAGGGCTCTGAAACCTGGTAGCAAGGCAGATCTTGGGTGAGGCTTCGAAGGAGTTTGGCATTGATCTTACCAGAGACTTTGGGACTTTTTACTCAGTACTACCATAGCTAAAAGACAAGTCTGTATTACGCTGCTTGGTTCTTTTGCAAGGGCCTGGGGTGACGTGAAGAAAGGGAACACATAATCAACAAAACAGGGCTTAAGCAGGGGCACCTCAACCATTTGCATGTAAGCAAGGAATCCTGCAAGGCACCATTGTGGGGAACCCTCTCCCCAGTCCTTTCTGGGGCATCCACATGCCAGGGCATCTCTCTGAAGTGCCTGTACATTAACACATGCAGTATGGGAAAAGATCTGAGTAACTGTCCAGTTTGCATTTCCAGTGACTGTCTTCTCTCCTCAAATAACATTACCTTCTGGTTTTTTCCTATTAATAGGGAAGGACCCTAAATTTCTCTATGGATTTTGTATAGAAATTATTTTAACTATCCTATTTATAGGGCTAAATACAGACCATAAATGGAATGGTATCTGAGGTCAGCTCATATAAACAGAGTGCATCAAGAGGAGAGAGTTACTTTGATTTAACAAGGACACTCACTCTAATATATTTTTAGTTAGCTGCATTATTCCATGCATGGCTTATAGCCATCATAGTAAATCTGGAAAAACTTTCTATCAACTAGTAATAATACCTCTATAAAACCCATGAGGCTTTGTACTGTACTGCCATTTCTTTGCTTAATCTGGAAAGATCAAAATGGGAAAACTGCAAAGGGATTTAATTGAGTAGTATGCATTATCTCTTAAATTCTTGATTTTAATTTCAGCATTTCTATTTTTCACCTGACTCCCCAGCCACTTTCTCTGAAAGAAAATGTTGACTTTTTAGGAAATTACAAGCTTTGTTGAATGGTTGGAATTTGATTAAAGGATTACTTGCATGAGAAAGATTTTGTAGCAACAGCTTCCCAGATGTGTGGGTATGTTTGCATGTTTCAGGAGCATTGTATGAGGATATGATATAATATTCTGTTATGAACTCCTAATTTTCTCAGTTTCTCAGAGTTCAAGAAATTCTCGCTTCAAAAGCAGCAGTAGAAATAATATTGTTCTTTAGGAAACAGTCTTGGACAGATTGCAGAAATCTGTTAAATATTAATTCCATTCAGGCAGAATATTCAACTAAAATTGATTGCAATGTTATGTAAAAATAATTTAATGAATTTATTTTAAAAAGGATGCAATGAAATGTATAGAAACTCGTAAGCAGTATTTTAAATAATACAGTGAAGTTTATAATAACTGTATATTTGAGGGTAATATAGGCACAAACTTGAGAAGAAAAAAATTGTATCTATACTTACATATGTACATATATATGTGTGGATGTGTGGATTTCACATACACACACACATATACATAAACATAACCAATGAACCAGTAAAGAAGCAGAAACTAAACTGGTCTTGGACATCCATCTTACAGATGTCCTATTGATGCTTATCCAAATTACTGGTATTCTGAATTCTTGTATCATCCACGTGCATGAACCTGTTCACACCTCCATTTCCTGGTATGTGGGGTTTAGCAGCATGGAATTATGACTGGATATGTCTTGATCCAGATAGATGCCTGATCTGGACATTTGGGAAGCTGGTTACTGGAGCATGGTGCAAGATAATAAATTATCAAGGAAATACAGATGCAGTGACTGTGCCCTCACTGGCTATGACTGAAGATAGTAAAGCATTTAGAATACTAGGAAAAATTATGGTTCCTGTTCTCCATTTGCTGCACAGTTTTTAAAGTGAAATAAACCTTTTCAATTTATTTTTTTCTTGCTCAATATTTCTATCTATCCTTTCTCATGTGACCCATCAGATGTGGATATTTTGCGGAAAGAATAAAGACAGATATATGAGTAGGAAGGGAGAGAGAACTCAGGATAACTACTTTTTTGCTTTCATATATGTCTTTTCTCGTGGTATACTTCCCCTCAAGAACATTCACAGGGTGAAAACATAAGGGCTACTGAAAATATGTAGCAATGTACTGTGTGCTTCTTATCCTCATTAATTCAAAACAGCATTTGAATGTATAATATCGCTCAATATCACTGAAAAAAAAGAAAAAGGAAATACAAGATGAGCAATGCAGTATTTATTTCAATGATCTTAGTGTGAAGTTCAGTGCACAGCAAGGGATTATGGCATAAATATTCAGAGGTATTCAGTTTTCTTACCCTGCATGTTAGAGGGTTCAAGAGAAAGCTCTGTGGGATGGCTAATCTGCATTTCTGAACCAGATAGCTATGAAGAAACTATTTCTAGACCCTGGTTAGAGAGTGTAGCCACTGTGGGGAACTACTTGCTTTTCATAACCAGCGTGGGACTAGGTATTAAACTGAGTATTAAAGGAGGGTTTTAGAAACCTGAATGCTCCTCTGTGAGAACAGCAAGTGAAACGCCACTCAGGCACTTCTGCCCATGTGATCTAGGCCATTAGCAAGTGTGTTTATGCTTTGACAAGAAGCGGGCATGTTCCTCACTGGAAGACAGTGCCAAAACCATTAGTGGGTTCATGCCTAGCCCTGACTCTTTGTTGCAGTTCGTAGCTAGTGAGATTGTGTGCTGTGATGCTGAAAGTCTCCATGTCCCCACGGGTTTGACAGGCTGCTGCTCCCAGATCCACTCTCAGTCCTGTAGTTCTGGATGTTGGGGAAAAGTTCCATTAAGCTTGGTGGCTTATGAAAGAATTGTCCTCTATTTCATGTTGTATCAAGTGGTTTTTCAAATGAAGATTTGGGTACCTGACTGTCAAGTCTCAGATATTTTATTAAAAGGTTGTGTCAGGACTTTCTTCCTGTGCTTCCAGGTTTTTTTTTCTAGGAAGACCAGTTGCTAAGACCAAAATCAAATGTCACTTCGAGGTTCCTGGCACACATATGTAAAGACAAATCTCTTTCTATCATGTTTCTATTATTGCAATTATATGAAGAAAAGGAGAACACAATCCAAAATACAGAAGCTCTAAATCTTCACGTGTAAATGCCCTTGCAAATGAACCCTTTACCCATGGGGAGAGAAAACATCCAGGCCTAGATTCACAGTATGTAGCCTAGTTATGATTCTATATACAAGAAAGCTTACTGTAAGACCAAAATCAAGTTATCTCTTTGTTCAAAAGATAGTTACCATTAAATTCATCTCTGCACCATTTCATTTTCAGATTTTCATACAGCTTTTCTTAGCTAATGCAGGATATTGACCCAGCAGATCATGTTCCACAGAGAGGAGCTCAACTTTACTGGCTTTAAAATGGTTGTCTTCAAAACACTTCTGGGCAGAATGACATGAATGGAATAACAAACCAGTCTTCTAGCTGTAAATCCATATTAGAAAGCTTTATATTATTGTTAGGATATCAGGCTTGCATTGTCAAGAACAGAAAAGAGGCTAAGAGCAAAAGAAAGGCTTTATTTTGTGAATATTTAATTCCTAATGAACGAAAAGTGACATAAGAGAAGAAGTGATTCCCTTTCATCTTTTCAGATTGCATGTTAATGTCAGTATATCCAAGTACATTTACACTGTGGTTTATTCTAAAAGTACCAATTTCTTTGCAGTATAACATTATTTCAGTAGTCTTGTTTCAGACTGCTATTTTTATGTCAGGGAATCCGAATTAAGAACCTCGTGAAGTCTGAGATGTTTCTAGTAATTTACACAATACTTCCTTTTTTAATTCCTTCACGATTGTTCCAAGGACGTTTATTTGATTTTATTCTGCAGAAGACTAGACCTCAATATTACAGATGTTTTCATTGGGACTGGTATATAAGGCTGTTAGGGCAAAATACCACCTGGATAATACTGCTTGCTTTGGGTGAAATGCATTCCTAGGACAAAGTGCCAGGGCAAATGCTTTAACCTTTCTGTCACGAGTACCCAAAATGTGTTTGACGTGCCACTCTGAAACACATGAAATCACTTCAAAGACAAGTTCTTAACTGTGGCTGTCTTCTGAAGAGTTAACTGCTTATTACAGCTCCTGTGTTTCACCCCACAAAGCTTGAAAGCCCAGGGAGTCCTAGAGTTGTACCTGCAGAGGCCAAAATGCTCTCCAGCCTCTGCTGTCCCTCCTGCATCAGGGTCTGCTCTGAATGCCGTTCTCCCTGGCCCAGGTGAGGCACCAAGCCCCAGAATCCCTATGTTTTTCTGTGCAGCCCTCACTCTGAGGTATCCACCATGAAGTGGAACCCTTTGAACAAAACTCAGGACCTCCTGTTCTCTCCCATTGAAATCTCAGCTCTTCAACAATCTTAGATTTTGGTACTTTGCATCCAATAAATTTCTCCTTGGAAAACTGAATTCAGAATCAGATACTCAGGATTACTCAGCCTTTCCAAATGAAGTTAATCATCTCCCATGTGTTAATTACATGATTTAGAGGTTAGTCCACAATTAATTTTACTCTGGAAACAATAGATAAATATTCTAGTGGGAAAAATATAAGGAGTTTTACTTTAGTTTGGTTGTGAGGAATGGCTGGTACGGGGAGAATGTGAATTTGTATTCATTATTTTACATGTGTATTATATTACATGGAACATATTCCAACAGCAGTGTTGTTGTACAGCATTATGCAGTAGAAAATGTGAGCAATGGCACTATCAGGACCCGTAGGAAACCCAAAGATAATGCCTTTGCATCCTTCTACCAATACTTATTAGTCCCACACCAATAAGACCACCCTTTATTGGCACATGCAGTTATCTCGCTTGGCATCTGAGAACCTTAAATACTAACCAGTGTGTGGCTTTTTCTTCTCTCCTTAATACACAGAGGATTACCCTTGTGAAGGACTACATAAACAGAAAATGAGATGGCTTTGCTTTACTCTACTAAGCCTGTCTTTTTTTTCCTGGCAGCAGTTTTAAGTGTCGGTGTTACATCCGTATTAAGTGTGAATTCCCTCGTGTAAATCCCATTAAGGATAATAGAATTTTAGTTTTACTGCTTAATAAATTTCAAAGTGGATTAACTTTCGAGAAATATATAACCAGCCATAACACACAGAACACACCCCCCAGCATACATATTGAAAGTGCAAATGAAGACACAACGAAGTAGCTTTGTGTTACATGTAAAGAAAACAGAATATTTTCAAGCTTGTAACTTTATTAATATTTTAGTATCATTTGTCTTTTCCTGTTTGTTGCTTTCTTTGTCATTTCTGCTGATTTTGAAACTACATTCTTTCAGCTTTTGTGCTTCTGGATTTAAAATAATATGATTTGAGACTCCAAGTTCTGTTACACTGGATTTGCCAAGATGGGTTTACCTCTGCGTTGCCAGT